>NC_141143.1:7976219-8276219 GCF_053477565.2 Lygodium microphyllum | reverse complement strand
GAGACGCGGATGTGATTGAGTTAGACCTTGGCACGCCGAATGATTCGCGGCCAATTAAATTAGGTTCCATGCTCAGTACAGCAGAAAGGGAGGACTATGTGTCCTTGATTCAGGAATTCTGCGACATCTTTGCTTGGAGTTATGACGAGCTGAGAGGCATTCCTCCCAACCTAGCTGTTCATACTATTTCTGTAAAAAAAGGCAGTCGTCCTGTGTGTCAGAAAGTAAGGCGTATGCCTTTTGAATTGAGGAACAAGTTATTTGAGGAGTTACAAAAGTTACAGAAAGCTGGTTTAATCTTCCCTGTACAGCACATAGAGTGGTGTTCACCAGTTGTCATCAGGAAGAAGAAAAACAACCAGATCTAACTATGTGTAGATTTTAGAGAGCCGAATAAGCAGACGGTTAAGGATTACTACCCATTGCCATTTATTGACCAGATTTTGGATCAATTAGCGGGTAGGGAAATATACTCGTTCATGGATTGCCTTGCAGGATGCAATCAGATGGGAATTGCAGAAGAGGACAAGTTGAAAACAATTTTCATAACTGTCTTTGGTACTTTTGTGTACCATGTGATGGCCTTTGTATTGTGCAATGCTGTTAACCTCGAGTCAAGATGGCAAAAAATGAAGGAAAAAGTAGAAAAAGCACGAAAAAAGAGCAAAGACACGCAGGCGACCGCTAAAGCTAAGCTGGGACAAAAAGTGCAAATTTAAATGAAAGGCGCCTCAAAAACTTGGAAAACTCTTGTAAAAGAGCGCCAGGCTCCCTCCTGTGCCAATTGTAAAATATTAGACGGGTGTAGGCTAAATGCATAATGCTAGAAGAGTAAAATGGAAAAAGGACCTTGCCACAATGGCCGGTCATGTAAAAAAGGGGATGGGTGCCCATGGGATTTTAGGGCTTGTATATAAAGTTCAAAAAATGAATGGAAGCTTATTCTTTGGTGTGTGGCTAACAAGAGCTCTCTTCTTCTTCTCTCCTTCTCTTCTTCTTGCTTATGTGTGCTCTTGAGAGAGGGAGTGTGAGAGTGTGAGGGAGTGAGTGTGTGGGAGTGAGGGATCAAGAGGGTGAAGCTCTTCACCATCTCCTCTTCTCTTCTTCTCTTCTCTTCTCTTCTCTTCTCTTTTCTCGCGCGTGTGGCTATGGAGGATGGAGCTTGGAGATGGAGGAGGCTTGAGCTAGCATCAAGAATCGTGGAGCTATCGAGGTGTTCGAGGGAGGAGGCTACTCACATCGGCATCAAGGTAAGCTCACTACATTCGTAGGATCGACGACACATCGGCTTGGTGAGAGATAGCCATTAGAGCTCCTTGAAACACTCGAAACAATAAGCGGTCCGTGGGTCTTGGTGGTTGAGCGAAAGCTCCCACATTTTGGTTCCGTTGCCGGGACAAATGGATTCAAGCTTGAGCACTTACGCGCCTCATATCGAGCATTGAAGTAGGGGATTCATCCCTGAAACGGAGCTTGAGATAGGTAGGAAGTTTGGGTGTTTTTGATCTTCAAAACAAGTAAGTATTTTGGGATATTTTGGTTGTTTGATGATTGGAAAGCATGGAGAAATTATTTTAGTTTTTTTGCTTTCGATTCTTGTTGCATTTAGAGTAGGCTAACATTAGGAAATCGCACCTGAGAGGCATAGGGTTTGCTACTGTAAAACAAGGAGAAAATCAGGGAAAAAAAGTGGAAAATGGAGGAAATGCTCATTTGAATGTGTAGGTATTGCAAGGAGAGTGATCGGTAACATCTGGGTAATGCCCAGGAGGGGTATAAGTTCTTGGAGGGCAAGGAAATCCTCATTTGCAACTAGTTGAGAGAGAGAGAGAGAGAAAGAGAGAGAGAGAGAGAGAAAGAGAGAGAGAGAGAGAGAGAGAGAGAGAGAGAGAGAGAGAGAGAGAGAGAGAGAGAGAGAGAGAGAGAGAGAGAGAGAGAGAGCTTGGGTGACCCATTTCGATCGATCAGTGCGAGGAGTTACGTTGCTATCGGCAATCCCCAGGTATATAGATCTCTTCCCCATCACTCCAACATTATTCTTGTTGAATCTTGTAGCTTGTAATAATCAATACCTTAATATTTTTGACGATTTCATGCTTGAAAGTGCGTTCGGGTCGGCGGGATCGGACATTCGATCTAGTGTCAGATTTTGAGAATCGGACGCTCGAACAACTGTCTGATCGGACCATTCTATCCGATCGCGGGCCTTGTCTGATCGAGGCAATCGGACCCATGGATTAGGACACGTCAGCAAATCGAACCACCCACCTGGTCCGATCGGACCACTTGTTCGATTTTTGAAAATCGGACACTTGACCCCTGTCCGATTCTGAGAATCAGACAGCTCAAAATTGGACCCACCTGGTCCGATTTTGAGAATTGGACCACTGGTAAATCGGATGTCCGATTCTCAGAATCAGACACATTGTTAGGCAGAAAAAAGAAAACATAAAAAATTGACCCCTGCGACCGACTGGAAGCGCAACCTGCTCCAGGACAACATAGAGAACGCCTTGTAGGCAGTTCTCGATGTAGGAGTCACGACCAAGGGATAGGGGGACAGTGCTGGAGCACTCCCAGCGACCTAACGCGTTGAGAACGGAAATCCAATTGTAGGACCTGTGATCGACCCCTGAGTGAACAGCAAGAAGCAGCGCAGACCCTAGAATCAACTAGAACGGCCAAGACTTGAGCGACAAAGCTTATCAGGCCCGAGACGAGACAAGAGGACGTAAGGCATATAGAGATTGTTTGCCGCACTCACATTGAATTCCGCACTTGAAGTACACATAAGAAAGCTGAAACCCTGATTGACCACAAGTGCACGAGAAACGACACACACTGAGTTATCATAAATTGAGGACTGTATTCAATAAGTCAATGAACTCACTCAGATAAAACCACTCAAGGAACCCACCAGTAGGAGAGAACCAAGACATAGACAAACCATCAAAACGCAGAGTAGGACCAACAAAGGAGCGCCAATGACGTGGATTTGTCAAGTCTATTCAACCTGATCGATAGCTTAGTGGAGCGCGAGAACTCGACCATGGCGGAAGAGAGCTCAGATGCTTTTCAGCCAGCTGATGAGCAGTTACGACGTGTATGCCCGGTACGAGCACTGTGGCAGGACAACAGACGCAATCATCGCAGATTTAGAAGAGGAGAGAAGGCTAGCCCACAAAGCATTGCAGAGCATAGCCGAGTACAATAGGGATTAGCAGGCTAGGAGCTAAAGGCAAAGCATGGAGCTGCATGAGGTGCAGTGAGTGCTAAACTTAGCTAGCCGAAACCGAACGGGGACCATGAGAGAGCACTAGAGGGAGACTTGATGTTGAGTGAGCTTCTCATGAAGCGGCTGCTCGATAATACATCAGCAGAGCAGAGTGCCACCGCACTAGCAATGTCGCTGCAGGGGTGAACCAAGGCTGAAAGAGCCAATCCAAAATACCAATCGTTGCCAAGAAACTCGACAAGTACCAACCCCATGACAACCCATACAGCTTTGTTGAGCATTTTGAGCAAGTCTGTGAAGCCAATGGCCTCAACGACCTAACTCACACTCGCAAGTGTCAGGCTTTGCCTAGGCAGCAAGGGTAGGACGTGGTATATGAGCTTAGATGCTGCAGAGCGTGCCAGTTTCAATAGCCTCAAGGATCTCTTCATTAAGAGATTTGTCGAGCCTGGATACTCCAATAATCTACTAGTACGCTTGATGAACGTTAAGAGAAAGAGAAGGAGGACATCTGCGACTACGTAACCCATGTGAGGAGCCTCTTCAAGAGAATCCCTATGGGCGAGCGACCAACTGAAAGAGTAGTTTTGACTGTGTTCATCAGCGGCATTCGAGACGAGGAGTTATATAAGGCTTTGGCATGCAATTCGAGCTTGCAGCGAGACACGATAGCTAGAGTGTTTGAGGAAGCCATCAGAGTTGATGATCAGTTGAAGGAGTGGAACTCCAGAAGCTCGAATCTAGAGGAGACCAACTCGTGAAGCTCAAAGAGAGCGTCAGCCTCTAGTGAGTGATTGATCCCATTATCCCAAGATAAGGGGAAAGCCATTGAGACAGACCAAGGCTTGGCTGATGTCAAGATGGAATTAGCCAAGTTGCAAGACATGTTGAGACGACCAATGTGCCTGCACGTCCAATGCGTGTACTGTGGCGGAAACTACTTACCAGCCGAGTGTCAAGACCCTAGGTCAAGACCTTGTGCTAACTGTGATAGGTTCGGCCATGATGTCGCGCATTGTAGATTACCAAGAAGACTTCTGTACTCGCAACCCTACGGCCAGCCTTACCTGGAGAATAGGCCGCAGCCATTCTTCGGAAGGGGAGCCCCATTGGCTCTTTCCACGCCTAGTGATATGAAACCAGCTGTCCCTAGAATGGACATAAACCCTACAGGCATTCCTAGACCACCTGGTCCTTACGTGACCCATCCACCGAGCGATGCTCCAGTCCACTACATGGAAGAGCCCAATGAGGAAGAAACCTATATATACCCTTACGTCTCGCATGACGACAAGGGCAATGCTTTCCTCATGGACTATCGACCCGTGCTGGTGATGGTGTTAGGAAGAGGACGAGGTAGAGGCCTAGGAGGGCAGACACAGGATCCAGTCACCTATTGGACTTGTGGTCACCCCGATTATGTCTCATCACGCTGCCCTGAAAGAGAGTAGCAAAACAGAGACAAGGCTGACCAAAGGTGCGCAGAGTGCAGAATCACCCATCTCTTTGTACATTGCCCAAAGCGAAAGCCATCTTCTAGCTCAGCCAATGTACCATCTGTCCCATTGGGGCTGTTTGGTGTCGAAAACCTCAATGGGGAGGCCACACCTATCCCATTGCGGGTCATGACCCGAGCCCAAACGAAGCAGGCTGCCAGGACCTAGCAATCTGGACGCATCTTCGATAGGGAAGAAAAGTTGCAGGTGTAAGAAGAAGAGATTGGAAGGTAAAGTTGCACTAAAAACCGAGAGTGCTACGACTCTACCTACTGGAAAGAAGGTTTCAGACGTAGAGGCAAAGACTTCAGCCCCTAAGACGGCCGAAAAGGGAAGCGCTAAGGTAGGGAAATATCCACATCTAAAGCGACAGTTGGAGGCCATAGAAAAGGTGAAGGAATGGGTGAAGGAGGCTCAAGAGCATCTCAAGGATGCTGAGCCCATCATAGAGGACGAGATCAATGATCTCTCCAGCGTAAGCACGCCAATAGCACCGCCCCAACCTAAGTCGGCAGAAGCAACCATGCCACAAGCAGTGTCGCTAAGATCAAGCCTTAATGCTACAGAGCCGCAGATCAGTCGCGGCCATTGGCCAGGACAATCTAGGTTAGGGGAAAGATGAGTATCCAACGATCTCCTGACCACGCTAGTGACCACCCCTGTAACACTTTGCCTAGGAGATCTGCTTAGGCAGCATCCTAACCTATGGCAAGATCTAAGCAGTGGGTTGAAGGGTCACGAGAGAAGGTCATGGCAGACCCTCAAGTCAATGACGCAGAAACACAAATACTGAGCTTGACGCTGCACTCTATGCCTAAATCCTTGCACTTCAATGCCTTTTGGGAAGGTTCCAAGATGCATGTGGTCTTGCCACTTTTAGCCCTAGGTGACACAACAAGAAAGGGAATTGTAGACATGGGAGCTGGGGTTAGTGTGCTTAGCTATGCAGTGCTTTAGACTTGGGGAAACCTGCCTGTTGAAACTGCTAGGTTTAATGTCACGTTAGCAAACGGTATGAGAGTGAAGCCATTCAGGGTACTTAAGAATTGGCGAGTGAAGATCGTAGGTGTCCAGTTCTCTGTTGACTTTATAGTCATGAAGGGAGTGGACTACGATATCCTATTAGGCCGACCTTGGATGCGCAACGCTAGAGTCATTGAAGATTGGGGTAACGGCTTGATCTTCCTTGGCAATAGAACGGATGCCGTAAGGATAAAGATGGACACTTGGAAGACCTCACTAGTCAACCTAGACACCATCTTTGCTATGCTCAAGGGTAACACTCAGGTTAAGAAGTCTTATGGGCCCTTGACCAAGTATATCCCATGCCCAGAGGATGAGCGGGATTGGATGCACGTTCTCGCTACAATCAACCTGCCATTCTCAGATCATGAGGCGTATGAGCAAGCCATCAAAACAATCGACAAGTCTAACGAAGCACTCTCTATACCAGTCTGCATGATGGGAGGAAGCCTCCATGGAAAGCCTAAGCCTGTCACCTTCCAAATACCATCCAAAAAAAGGGAACTCCAGGGGATACTGGAATACCTAACGGACAAGCTAGCTGGCAATCCAGCTGCAAACTTCAAACCACTCCAGGATCTCTTAGAGGAATCCAGGTGGCAATGGACCAGGGTGCATGATTTAAACCTCATGTATAATTGGGCCCTAGTTCCTGACCAACGACACGAGACATACCAAACCTTAGGAGACGACGAGCAGTTGGATGACAAAGATTCTAGCGATGAATACGAAGACTGCCAATCCTTTAGTGATGAGAGCGAGGGTGAAGTAGATACCGTAGAATAAGACACTGAAGGATAAGAAATTGAGCAGATACGAGCAGACTCCAAGCCGCAAAAAAGGTAGACCTTTAGGGTAGAGCGAGGAGTCATGTGCATGGAATGTGATCGTGCTTGGTTGGAACACGTAGGAGCCATAGACCTTGAGCAAGTAGGCCTAGCCCAGCCAGGAACGACATCAGTACTTAGGACTGAATCACCATATGAACTGTGGCCACCAAGGGAGACCACCTCTTTTGGCGAAGACGGAGGGTTTGACTCTGAATTGAAAGTTAGTTCGGATAGTGATCTAGAGATCCCTAGGCCACCCACGACCAGATGTACCAAGGGGGACCTACCCATCCACTTGAGGCGCAGACGGTTAAGGCAGGAAAAGGCAAAGCAACCCAAGGATACACGAACAGAAGAACAACGAAAGCCGTAGGACCTCCCTAAATGCTTCTCGAAATTCAAAAAAGGGGATAGGGTAGTAGTTCTGTTAGGTGCCAAACGTCAAGGGCAGACGAGTGAACCAATCGAGGGACCAGCCAAAGTCAAGGAGGTAGACTTAGTCCAGGAAGGGGAAACACCCCGACCAATATTCATTGCCGATGACTTGACTATGAAGAAGAAACGAGTCTTGTCGCTCTCTTGCGAAAGTATATAGACGTGTTTGCTTGGTCCTTAGAGGAGCTTAAGGGGGTAGATCCAAGTGTCGTGACTCACAACATACCCATGACGCAAGACACAATGCTGGTCAAGTAGCGACCGTACCCTATGAATCCAAAACACGCTCATGCTATCAAAGAGAAAATTGAAAAGCTGATGAGAGCTGGATTCATTTACGAAATTGAGCACACACACTGGGTATCGCCCATAGTCATTGTGATGAAGAAGAATGGAAAAATCTGAGTGTGCGTCAATTACAAAAAGGTGAATGCTGCTACGAAGAGGGACAACTATCCATTTCCATACACTGAGCACATGCTTGAGAGGGTGGCAGGCAAGGAAGCCTACAGTTTTTTGGACAACTTCTCAGGGTACAACCAGGTGCAAGTGCATCTTGCGGACAGAGGCACAAGACCGCCTTTGCCACTGAGTGGGGCATCTTTGCATACATAGTCATGCCCTTCGGGTTGACCAATGCCCTTGCCACTTTCCAACGTCTCATGTGCACCATCTTTAAGGACATGCTTCGGAAGGAGTTAGAAGTCTTTGTTGACGATCTCTGTGTCCACTCGACCTGGATCGAACACTTAGACAAACTCCGTGCAGTCTTTGGGTGGTGTTGCTTGTATCATCTCTCCTTGAACCCCTTAAAGTGTCAGCTTTGGGTTAAGCACGGATGCATCTTAGGGCACGTGGTGTCGAAGAACGGCATTGCCACTGACTTCTCGAAGGTTAGGGTTATTGTTGACCTTCCACCCCCAATTAAGTACAAGGGAGTTCAATGCTTCTTAGGCCATACGGGGTACTATCGGCGGTTTGTACTGAACTATGCATCGATCGCCAGACCATTATACAAGCTGTTGATCATCTTCGAATGGACCGAGGCATGCCAACAAACGTACGAAGAATTGAAAAATGCTCTAACAACAGCACCAATTCTACGAGCCCCAGATTGGACCATTACCTTCCACGTGCACATCGATGCTTCTAAGTTTGCCGTGGGGGCAGTGTTGTGCCAACCTGGCGAACACAACTTAGATTATCCAGTGAGCTTTGCTAGTAGACAACTCACTGAGACAGAAATGAACTACTCGACAATAGAAAGAGAGGGATTAGCCATGGTGTTCACTGTGAAGAAATTTCGGCATTATTTTTTGGCCACACCCTTTACCTTCTTCGTGGATCATCAAGCCTTGCTCTATCTCGTAGACAAACCTTGCACTACAGGACGCATAGCTCGATGGCTCCTTCTGCTTCTAGAGTTTGATTTCTCCATGGTAGTATGAAAGGGAAAACAACATTACATGGTTGATCACATGTCACGCATCCCCATGGGAGAAGCCACTAGACAAGGTATCGTTGATGAATTACCCGATGCCCATCTATTTAACCTACCTAGCAAGAGAGAGTTATTTAAGGTTGATCTAACACCATATTGGGCGGATGACATGGTCCAAGTGCTTGAGCATGGACTACTTGAGTGACCAATAGAAAAAGGCGCTTAATCCTTAAGGTCCAGCCCTATCAGTTGATTACAGGCCAACTCTATAGGTTGGGGCAAGACGGATTGCTGCATAGATGCATATGTGAGCATGAGATGCACGATGTGCTCTCGGAGGCACACAACAGCATTGCGGGAGGACACTTTAGCTGAGACACGATAGCACGGAAGGTGCTGCAGTCTCAACTATGGTGGCCCACGCTTTTCCGTGATGCCACGCGATTCGTCAAGCATTGTGATGAGTGCCAATGGACAAAAGTCCTGATTCGCAAGGATCAAATGGAGTTGACCCCAATTATTGCTCGACAACCCTTCGAAAAATGGGGAATCTGTGAGAGTGCGCAACGGAAGAAGAACACAAACATAGAGGAGGAGAGAGAGAAAGCAGGGAATGAAGGAAGAAAATCTGCACTGACTGTAATGAATGCTGAATATAAAACTGTGGACTGATCAGCCCCTGCACGCAGCCCGAAGCGTCAGTGAGGGCACTAGATCAGGCTGATGATGATGGCAGCACTGAAGATAGAGGAAGATGACGGAGTCGGAGTGTGCACCTGCCAAAGAAGGAGGGAAGATGATAATACAACTGACTACCAAGTGGGAAACGTCTATAAATAGCCAAAAAACCCAAAAACTGGCCGACCTGAAATTTGAGGCCATAAATATGTCCGACCAGCATTTAATGCTGGTAAAAATGCCAGGAATACTCAAAAAAATCCCGAAAAGGGTGGACAATGTCGGCAGGTGAGGCAAGCTGAAGAATGCAGAAACTACCCCGGGAAATGCACATAAAATCCCGACTGGAGGAGAAAATGCACTGAAATGCAATAAACTGAGTGCTCTAGAATGAGCTACCTCCTCTGTCAAAACAAGTGATAGACAAGTCAGAGCTCCTAAAGTCCTCATCTGACTCAGACTGAGGCTCACAGGCAGGAGATGACAAGGCATGACAAACATGACTGCTAACACCCCCTCTCAGATCCTGGATGTGGCAGAAGGCCAAGGGAGAAACGGATCCTAGGGTGGCAAGAGGAATGCCAAGGTCAATGAAGTCCGTCGATGTAGACTGCTCCTGAAGGAGCTCCTCACGATCCTGGGAATTCCCCTCTAAAACACTAGGGGCTAGGGAATCCACAGCCGCATCACCGAGATCGTCCCCCTCTAAAAGGGAGGGGGGGTACGAGGGAACCACCGGAGGAGAAGGTGGGGGATGGGAAGAAACCTGTGGAATAGAAGGTGCACAAGCGGCAACGGGTGTAGCAATAGATTGCCTCGAAGGACCCTGCATCAAAGAAGGGGAATGGAGCCTGTAAAGCCCGGTCTCCTGCCAACCTGTAGATAAGACAGCTCATGTAAAAGAATCCTCAATAACAACGGCATGCTCGGTGAAGATCACTCGTGTGCCAAGCCTCGTAAGACCATAAACTGAGGGGAGGGGAAGGCCCAAATCCGGAACATGTAGGGCCTGGGAAAAGGAGCTTGAAGGTCGGTCGGTAAACAAAGGCAATGTGCCAACACCACTAATAGGCACCGATAAAATGTCATCAACAGTGTGACTGAACCCTCGGATGGACAGAGATCCTATAACAAATCACCTCGAGGAGTCATATGACTCGAAGCACCACTGTCCACTAACCAAGGCTGTGCAAAAGACACTGCAGCCACAGAAGAAGGATCCTCCTCCAAAGCATGGATATGAAGGAACACTAACTCATGGGTAACAGCTGGTGTAGAGGTAGAAGAATGCTCCGATGTAGATCCACCCTTCTCTCCTGGACGAAGGTGAGGGTACTTCTTCTAGCATTTCTCCTCGGGATGTGTCCCTTTCCCACAGTGTGGGCACTTCGGTCTCTCTGAATCTGAGTCAGAGCCTGAAGAACTATCCTTCTTCTTAGCCTTTGACTTCTTCTTCTTCTTTTGTCCTCCCAAACCTGCAACAAAGGCTCTAGTGGAGGCGGATCCACTAGCACTGACCTCTCTGAGTCGCTCGTCATGCTCCAAGACAAGCGGGGATAGCTCCCCCCATAGAAGCTTCTCACGGGTCCTCGATGTAAGAAGGCTGGTGTAGAAGACATCAAACCGAGGAGATGGCAGCTGAGTCAAAAGAATCACAGCCATGTCTTCAGAAGATATCGTCCGACCGAGGGATGCAAGCTCATCCCTCATATCCTGTAATCTGTTGATGTGGTCCTTCATGGAAGGACTATCATCAATAGCGAGCATCCACAACTTCTTTTCGAGAGATATCCAGTGGGAAAACGTCTTCTGTTGATAGAGAGACGCGAGCTTTCTCCACACGTCTGCTGCAGTCTTCAACCTGTGAACATGAACAAGGACAGAATCCTACAAACTCAGAAAGAGGAAAGATTTGGCTCTAGAATTAAGCCGATCCCATAAGGCTGCACGATCCATAGATGTCCCATCTGCAGGATGTTGAGAATCAACAATCACACTCAACAAAATAGCCTCTTTGTATGGAGCTTCAAGGTCAAGGATATGCAGGCTAACCTATCCCATATGCACAATGGTGCCTACTGCAGTTTCCTACTTTCCTATAAAGCATTATACTTGCTTCCTTTTCTTAATGCAATGATAGTACTCTTTTCTTTTCAGTGAAGTGTCAGTGTCATTGTCCACGTACACAAGATTGTGTTTATGAGTCCAAGTCTCAATCTTGGAACCTAATTCACTTGTGTAACAAACAGTGTCTTTTCCATTATGAGTCCACACTTCTCCTTCCATCCTCCATAGCTTCCGTCTTTGCCATGCTCTAGATCCCGCATTTTTCACATGGTATCAGAGCCCAGTTGGGCATGGCATTGCTTCTCCAGCCTCTCTTGATTCCTCTCAACCTCAATCTAGCTCAATTTCAGCTCATGACTTCATCTCCCAACTCTACTCTCACTGAAGCTTCACAGGTCAAATCTCTTGGAGCTTCCTTTTGGAAAAGTATTCCCCAACTCACAAAGCTTCCCTGCATTACATCAATCCAGGACATTTGACCATCTGAAGCTCAGCATTGTGAAAATCCTCAATCTTTGCTCTGTGTCTGCCATAGCCAGACAGGACCTACCTTACTTGGAGCTTCAATAACTCCTCAATCAAGCCATTTCAGCTCTTGATTTCTTCTAGGAAGTTGTTCTTCTACTCAAGCGCTTCATCCTGGCATGTGAATCGACGAGATTGCTGCGCCCTGACCCCAGCATTGCAGAAATCGCGGAAACCTGTCATGAACTGCGCTGAATCTGTTCGACGTGCCTGTGTGCTTCATACAGTCCACAATCCTGACGATTATCATGGGGCTTTGATAGCCCATGAAATCAGCTTCCTAGGCATGTAAATTTTTTTGAAAATGATCAAGTATAGCTCCTGCAATGTTGAAAAAACTAGGCCCCTGTCTCAGAAACCCTAATTCCACCATAGCCAAAATTTCTCAAGTTTTTTTTCCTCAGTTTTTTTCTCTCCTGACAATCAACCCAAGCCTCTGTCACTCTAATCCATTGACCCAGCATCAAATCAAGGAGGGAAAAGACCTGAGAAGATTGAAGAATGACCGAACGATCCCGAACAAGAAGAATCAAGCTCAACATCAATACTGATATAGTGTGTTTTCACACTGTCACTAACTGTGTCTCTTGACACACTGCATTCTGCTCTTCTACTGATAAATCTCAGAATTCCGGTGTTGATTTGCTACTGATCTTACAACCTCAACATGGGAAAAGACTCTCCAAATGCTCGATTCAAAGGAGTTGGGTTTCACACCTGGCAAACCCACATCAAGCTCATCTTGATGAAAAAGGGTCTCTGGGCCATCACAAATGGCAAAGAGAAGAAACCTCGGGACACGGACCTTGCAACTACTTGGCAAAAGAATGATGACAGAGCCCAGGCCATTATCAAACTGGAGCTAGACGACAGTTATATCCACCATGTGGATAACTGTGAGACCTCACAGGATACATGGAAAAGACTTGACACCCTATTCGGTGCACAATCTAAATCATCAAAGTATGGTCTCTTGATTGAGTTCTTCAGGCTTGAAATGAAGTCCAGCACATCACTTGCCACACATCTCAATTACATGGAAGGACTCCTAACCCAACTTGCAGGAATCAACATTAAAATGGATGAAGATGTTTGCATCGGTGTTCTACTTAAGAGTTTGCCTCCTGAATATAATAATGTATCAACGACTTTAATCAACATGCCAAATCCTGAACTTGTTGATATCCAGGCATCTCTGTTAGAAGAAGAAAAGAAACTTAAAAGCAAAGAAGAGCCTAGCACTTCAAAGGATGAACAAATGTTATATGTAAACAACAGATACAAAGGTAAAAAGGAACCGCTCTTCTGTGACTTCTGCAAAAGGACCGGACATACTGAAAAGTTCTGTCATGCTAGGAAGAGGCCCCAAAAGGCCTATCTTGCAGCTGTGAAAGAAGAAGAAGATCATGGACCAAAAGATGAAGAAGAAGATGAAGATGAAGACCACCAGGATCGGAAGGACAAGACTCATCACTCCTTCTACTCTCATAACTCTGATAGACTGTTTTAAAAGCCTTGTACTTCCTTGCCCTAATGCTTCTTACCATAAGCTTTGTAAACTCCTTATGTAACTTGGCATTACAGTCCCTGTAAACTTTGTGAGGCCCCTGTTACAGCCTCTGGATGTCCATCATGTTTTGGTGCCCACACTTAGCCTTTTCTGCAATAGCCTCTGGTGTCTACCATGTTTGTGGTGTGCCCACACTTTGCAGGTGGTTCTCATTACAACCTCTACACACTTTGTGCCTTTCTAGTTGTGATTGAGGAGGGGTGTTGAGAATCAGCAATCACACTCTTTGTATGGAGCTTCAAGGTCAAGGATATGCAGGCTAACCTATCCCATATGCACAATGGTGCCTACTGCAGTTTCCTACTTTCCTATAAAGCATTGTACTTGCTTCCTTTTCTTAATGCAATGATAGTACTCTTTTCTTTTCAGTGAAGTGTCAGTGTCATTGTCCACATACACAAGATTGT
This sequence comes from Lygodium microphyllum, assembly GCF_053477565.2. Taxonomy (NCBI): domain Eukaryota; kingdom Viridiplantae; phylum Streptophyta; class Polypodiopsida; order Schizaeales; family Lygodiaceae; genus Lygodium; species Lygodium microphyllum. The sequence continues at coordinate 8,262,512 of NC_141143.1, read as the reverse complement.
GTTTATGAGTCCAAGTCTCAATCTTGGAACCTAATTCACTTGTGTAACAAACAGTGTCTTTTCCATTATGAGTCCACACTTCTCCTTCCATCCTCCATAGCTTCCGTCTTTGCCATGCTCTAGATCCCACAATTTTCACACATGATCTACCTTAGGCCGGGTAATAGGAACAGGAACAAGCTCCCAAAGATCGAAGGAGTCCAAGATACACTCCACCTTGCAGGACTATAGAGAAAAGTTGGAGCCATCCAACCGGTCCTCTTTGGGCAATTGAGGAAGTACGGGTACCTGTACAGGGAATACCAAAGGCTGCATTGTCGGCCCACTGGAAGGGGATCGCCGAGATACATGAATAGAAGGGGAACGGGAAAGAGGAATAGACTCCGGACGACGGTCCTCGTGATAGAAATCACGCCTCCGTTCAGATGAGTGTTGAGACAAAAGCTCGTCATCTGAGTCATCAAAGCCTGTAAACTGATGAGAAGACATCTTCTAATTTGCAAAACACCAAACATCAAAGAAAACTGTGCCGAAGCTGAAGTAGGACCAACAGTCTGGTCACCAACCACCAAAACACAGGCTGTGATAGCCTACAAACACCTAGAGCTGCAAAACGCAAGGATATCTGATGAAGATCACTAGAAAAGAAGCTGCCAGCACCAAAACGCAGCCTGGGAGTGGGTTGCCAGTAGGAGATGAGCCACCAAGAGTGGAAACGACCACCAGATCTGTAAAATGCAGCCTGATGATGTGTCGCCCAGCTGAAAGAGGGGCCACCTGATGGTAAACGCAAGCAGGAGGGGTCGTTTGATGATGTGGCAGCCTTTGAAGAAGTCGTCTACAGCAAACGCAAGAAGAATGGCCACCTGGAGGGCCCGCCTGGGCAGTTGGAGAAGAGGCGACAGCAGCAGAAGAGGGGTGAGATATCTCTCCACAAGGTTAGGTCCTCCATGCTCTCAGTCAGGCGATGATACCATGTGAGAGTGCGCAACGGAAGAAGAACACGAACACAGAGGAGGAGAGAGAGAAAGCAGGGAATGAAGGAAGAAAATCTGCACTAACTGTAATGAATGCTGAATACAAAACTGTGGACTGATCAGCCCCTGCACGCAGCCCGAAGTGTTAGTGAGGGCACCAGATCAGGCTGATGATGACGGCAGCACCGAAGACGGAGGAAGATGATGGAGTCGGAGTGTGCACCTGCCAAAGAAGGAGGAAAGATGATAATACAACTGACTGCCAAGTGGGAAATGGCTATAAATAGCCAAAAAACCCAAAAATTGACCGACCTGAAATTTGAGGCCATAAATATGTCCGACCAGCATTTAATGCTGGTAAAAATGCCAGGAATGCTCAGAAAAATCCCGGAAAGGGTGGACAATGTCCGACAGGTGAGGCAGGCTGAAGAATGCAGAAACTGCCTCGGGAAATGCACATAAAATCCCGACTGGAGGAGAAAATGCACTGAAATGCAATAAACTGAGTGCTCTAGAATGAGCTACCTCCTCCGTCAAAACAAGTGATAGACAAGTCAGAGCTCCTAAAGTCCTCATCTGACTCAGACTAAGGCTCACAGGTAGGAGATGACAAGGCATGACAAACATAACTGCTAACAGAATCGACTTCATAGGACCCATCAGTCCTGCGGCGTAGTACTCACAAGCCAAGTACATCATTGTGGCCACGGATTACCTCACGAAATGGGCAGAGGCAAGAGCCACACATAAAAACGACGCTAGGATGACTGCCAAGTTCTTATGGGAGCAAGTGATCTCGTGATTCGGCTGCCCCATCGAATTGGTTAATGACCAAGGCATGCACTTCATCAATGAAGTAATAGCACATCTCTTGTCCACCTTTCTCATTATCCATCACAAATCATTGCCATACTACCCTCAGGCGAAGGGTCAGGTAGAATCCATGAATAAGATTCTTGTCAATGTCCTGACCAAAGTAGTCTCAGCCTCACGCAACGGCTGGGATAACAAGCTTATGGCAACTTTGTGGGCTTACCGCATAGCTTATAAGACGGTTGTCGGCCAAACCCCCTTTAGGTTGACCTATGGAATTGAGGCAATTCTACCATTAGAATTCTTTGTTCCTAGCCTAAGAATAGCACTTCAAGAATGATGGGAAGTGAAGGAGGCATGGACGCAACACCTGGTCGAGCTTGAATGCCTATCAGAGACTCGTCTTCTAGCCACCCACGTGCTTATCTGTGAGAAAGCCCCACGCAAGAGTTGGTTTGACAAGCATGTCAAGTAGCACGAGTTCGAACAGGGTGACTTAGTGCTCCTTTACTCAATTAAGGGGCATAAGCAAAAAATGAAATTCAGAGGTCTCGGACCCTTCAAGGTTCGTGCAATCAGTCGAACCGGCAATGTCGAGCTTGAGACACTAGACGTTGAGGGAATAGGCTTCTTCGATGGTAGTCGTGTCAAGAAGTACTACCCTCCCATGCATCCTTTGCATGAGACACCATTGTTAGAACCATCGGTCAAAGTACAAGTAGCTACAATCACTGACATCAACGAAGAGGATGAGGAAGCCGTAGAACCCGCTTACCTTCGTATCACGGTCACTGCCAAGCAAACATGCACTTTCAACGCCTTGATCGACGAGGGAACAGACTTCAATGTCTTAACCCACAATCATTGGATCCAACTTGGCAAACCACTACTTCAACCCACAACCGCCAAATTAAACCCATATGGGACCCACTCATACACACTTCTCGGCAAGTGCAGAGTCGCCATTTCTATCGAGTCTGAGACTGTTCCAATGCTTTTTTACGTATTGCCAAGTGCTACAGACATAGACACGGAGTCATCGATGGGATGAACCTTCAAAAAGTAGACTCACTACAATGTTGATTATGAGTCGTAGCGCATCCACCTAGCAATAGGCAACGTGCGCATTGTCACAGCTTTCAGCAAGGGCTGCACAACTTCATCACCGTCTGCAAAGCCACCGATAGAACTCTCCATGACCAAATCTACGGAGGGGGGTAGTGCGCGGCCGCCACCTTCCAGAATTCTGGAATCACAGCCCACCATAGCAAAACATTAGGCTCAATAGACTAGATTTCAATGGAAGCCCAAACAGCTGCAACCGCCGCCTAGGAGTCGACACTCCTATCCTCGTAGGACCAAAAACTCTAGCCCTAGGAGGCCAAGACACAGTAACAGAAAGTGCTACATGATCAAGAAAAGATGGGTCCCTAAAGCCCTCTTACGTGCACAAGGCTACTACGAGGGAAATACCTGGCTGTGGATCCCTAAGGCCCATATGCCCAAAGGCACCATTCATACACCGCCCTCAAGCTTGATCAAACCGCATTCCATAAACCCCCAAAACCGCAAGCCGCAGTACTCTCCTGAGCCACAACCATCCGCCTCATCCACGCCTAGACCTAAGGGAGTCCCACAAGTCTACCGGCCCAAACTGCAGGCTCCGTCACAAGAGTCATCACCCGCTGAAGTCAATCCGCCTCCCCAACTCCAACCTGAATGCAGTAGCCCGTCTGTCATGGCTACTCCCAATCCACTCAACATCCAAACGGCCCAACCACAAACTCACAAACCCTTCCAACCGCCCATCTTCGTTGTCAAAAGCTCTTGTTCTGTCAAACCTTGACCACCTGTCGACCTTACGCCCTCTTATGAACGAAAATCCTTTCTAGCGCTAGCCGCTGACCTCACTGAGGACATCGGGGATGACGTGGTGGAATGCATTAAACGACTCGATGCCACCTTCGTGTCACTAGCCCTCAGCTACGACTGCTTGGACTTAGGTCTATTAGGAGAACCCTTTGCAACGGAAGTGCGCAATATGTGTTGCTCTTGGGAGACCTTTGAATTCGCATTTGCAAAAGCTTCTCGCTCTGCTGGCTGCTGAGTTGCTCAACAACGAGATCTCCAAAGAGCAAGCCATTAAAGAACATCTCATCACATCCTACGATCAGCGAACCACTTCTTCTATCACTAATGAGGAAATCACAGAGTTATCCAAGCTCGCTGATACTGACTCCACGTTTTTGAAGCATTGGTACACTCTTAGGCTGCAATGGGAAGTTGAGGGGTACCACATAATGACCAACACTAAGCAGCGCCGTGTAATCAAAATAGCAGAGTACGATCCCACTTACGTCGCACCAACCTCGTATCGAGTATTAACCACTCTTCGTGGCTGACCCATGGAAGAGCACATCAAGGGGCATTCCTACCTTGACTACCTCTTAACAGAGGATGAACTCCACAAAGCTAGTCGTGTCGATTCTGGCGATCTCCTAACCGATGTTCTAACATACATCACGCATGTGGGTATCCGTCCATTCGAATTAGACCGTGAAGCTCAGCTAGAGTACAACCCCAACTTCTATGCTTGGCTCCTGCGCAAATAGACCGACGCTCTGTATGCTGAATGCCCTTGTCCTCTCAACCTCCAATCCTAGGACAGATTCTTCTCATTCCAAAGGGGGTAAGGTGGAATTAAAAAAGTGAACCAAAGGGGGTAAGGTGGAATTTAAAAAGTGAACCAAGTATGAAATGTCAATAAAAGTTGAAATGCAATGGTAAAAGTCTGAAAAGAAAAGTTAAGGCTATACTCAAAATATTTCAGATCAATAAAATCTGCTACGCTTTTCTTCTTTTAGCAAGTTACTTGTCAAAAAGCACTAATAGTGGAAATGGCTGAACTTGCAGGCATCTATCATGGCAAGCCAGGACAAGGCTGGCAAGCTCTCCTTCTCAGAGGAGGAGCAAGCGAAGTACGGGCTCACGGTGGAGACTAGAGCCTTTATCCAGTTGAAGTTCTGTTACATCTTCAACCTTGAAGATATGTCCATTGAAGAGCTGGCAGTGCGTCAGATTATAGACCAGTGCCATCTGCAGAAATACCTAGAAGCAGGGGCCAGAGGGTGGACTACACCTAGTGCGCCGACTTTTTGCGCACCTTTAACAGAAACAGAGGCACCATCACGGTGTGTGAGAATGAAGCCACCCCGCAAGTACATATTGAGCTGACCTCGGAATTGGTGGAGAGGGCACTGGGGCTGCCAAATAAAGTGGAAAGAAAGCTGAAGAGGAACGTCTACGCCATGTTGGGAATGGACAAGGTGAAGGTCCATACCAACGATGGGATTAGCTTGGCAGACATCCCAAACCCAGATATCCAGCTGTAAGAAAAAATGGTGCACACTTTGTTCTCGAGCTAGAGGTACAACAGCATAATGAGCCGCATCAACGTGCCTCTGCTCGACAGCATTGCGGCACGATCACTGGATGAGGTAAACCTAAACTGGTTTGTGAGGAGAACCGTAGACGCTTCAGCTAAGGCTCTAGCAATGGAAGGAAGAGCCGCTGGAGGAGAATCCCCATCATCCAGATCAAAACGCAAGGCATCGTCCTCCAAGGCCTCAACCATAGGGTTTGGAGGTGTCCTTACTGCCATAATCCAAGAAGCACTAGGGAAAGGACGGGAAGAAGAAGATAAGAAGGAAGTGACGAGTCACCATCACAATCCCCACTTCACATAGAAGAACATTACAGGTCTTCAAATGAAACAGAGACTGACAAAGATGAAGAGGGAGAGTCCCAGGGCAGCCCACAGAGGCACACATAACAAAGAACGAAAGCCTTGCATGGAAAGAGGGAAGAAGAGCGCAAGAAAAAAGAAAAAGAATATCTAGAGAGGGCTCGGAGGGAGTCGCTCAGGGATGAGGAGGAGAGAAAAAAGAAGGAGCAAGAGGAGGCAAGATTAGCTAAGATGGAATCAAAGAAGGCAGAGGAGGAGAGGAAGAAGACTGAAGAGGAGTTGAGAAGAAAGGAAGAGGAAGAAATAGCACTGGCCACTTGTTGAGGAGCAGCACAAAAGAGATGAGGAGGGCGCAAAGAGCCCATGTAGAATAGAAGCACCTGGTCCCAGTACCAGTGTGCTGGAAATCACACCCCCGCCCCCAGCAGAAGGAAAAGGCAAAGAACCAATGGTGCCAATTCCCCCTCTCTTTGTACCTACCACACCAGCCACTCTCATCCACGACAACGCCCACTACCATCGCCACCCAAGGCTCCACTCCCAAGGTCGATCTCAGCAATGTCTTGGAGTGGGTGTAGTTTTTGGTTGACAAGCAGATGGGCCAAGGAGGAGGAGAGGTCACGCCCTCTGCACCTAGAACTAAGAGACCTATAACTGCTGATGTAGAGTCGCAAAGGGACCCAAAGAGACAAAAAATAGAAACTTCCACCACCTCTGTCCCCACAATAGGCATGCCAGCACAAGAATATGATGAATACGTGAAGCAGCTGCTAGCTTAGTTGGAAAAGGAAAAGGAAGAGAAGAAAGCAGCGGCGGCTGTTGAGTTGGAAGCTGAGAAAGAGGCTAGAGCTGCCTTCCAGCTGGAAACAATGAGGCAGCTAGCTGCAGCTCAAAGAGAACTACATGAGATGAAAGGGAAGCTCCAGGAAAAGGAGGATGCAGAAGCCGAGTATGAGACCAAGGCCAGTGAAGACGCCGAGGTCATGGCATCTTTAAGACAGCGAAATGATGAACTTGTAGGATTTTGCGAGGATATGCAGGCCCAGGGGGAGAAGATCCAGAAGGCTGCGAATGACCTGGAGGTGGTACAAGAAGAGAGGGCTCGTAGGTATGAGCAAGAGATAGAAAAGTTAAAACAGGAGCTGAGTGTGGAGCAAGAGAAACAGGTACAACTGAAGAAGGACATGCAAGACCAAGAGTAGCGACTGACGGTGCTGGCTCAAAGGCAAGGCAAGAGTCTGGAGGATATGAGAAAGAGGGCTGAGGAGTGGGCCGCTCACAATGAAAGGCGGGTGAAGACTCTTGCCCAACGCCTAGGACATTTGGAGAAAGATAAACTAATGGTGAAAAACAGGGCAGGTGCCGTCTTCATGAGGTTCAATGCTCAAGAACATGCTTTCATGACCACCTTGCTAGATGTAACAGTGCTAGAAGACAACAAGACCGTGGAAACAGCCTACAAGAAACTAGGCATGGCATGCAGAGCACTAAAAGCAGGACTACAGCTGCTGGCTCGAATGACAAGAGCCAGCCCAAGCTTGGAAGAACAACGTAATTCACTACTAGAGGCAGGGCTATCTTCCCAAGAGATAGACTCATTGGGCTTCACAGCAGAGGCAGTGCAGCAAGAGCAACGGCAAGAGGGGGATGGAACCGACTTCAATTTCGAAATGGGGCCTCAAGAGGAGGAGTTGGTCCATCCACCCCCTTTGCCACCACCAGAAGACTAGCCACCCATTGACCCATCCGCAGAGAGAGCAACTGCTCCAGAAGAAAGGCAGAGGAAGCTTATTGAAGAGGTCAGGGCTAGATAGAGGGCTCGGCTAGTGATAGCGGCCGTAGTGCCAATTCCGCCCACCCTAGAAGAGTGCCCTACGCGCTTCTAAGCAGACATCACCGCCTGGGAGCAGCAGGAGCTGAATAGACAACCCTATGACTTCGCTTTCAACTTCCCCACGAACTTAAGAAGATTTTTACCCATTAAAATGGTGGACGAAGTCATAGGTGTCACTGAAAGGCTAAGAGACAGGTGGTTGCTGGAAAGAGAGCAGCATCCGACTGCATGGAGCAATGTAGACAATGAATACTGGCAGAACAAGGTATTCAGACCACCAAGATCTGTGCCAGGATTCAAAAGCCAGCCTCTGTGGAGGAGAAGGCTATGTTTGATAAATATGGACACTTGGATGACCTTTTGCAATGCACTCCCCTCCGAGCATAATGATCCCACTCACATGTCGTACCCTTAGAGGATTGGAGTCGATTTTGACCCAAGTGCCCATGGAAGGTATGATTTCCCAATCATCTACAACCCTAATTGTACAAATTACGAGGATGCTCTTACCTTCACCCCTAGCGATCTATGTAATGCCATTGTACACTTCCTAGACACATTCTCCTCTTGCCCTGACCCAGCATTTATCACCACTTGTAATTACCTTCGCCTACTTAGAATTCTCCTTAGGATAGATCCCACTCCGCAAGAGCGCAACTTACCCTCTCTCTTCTTCAATCCTAACATGATTGATAGCTGTGCCATGGCCCGTCTCATGATGCGAGCCACGCTCCTACCCTCGTTTTGCCTAGCCCATTTAGAGGATATGAGTGACAGCCGATTTTTGACTTGTAGTCATCCCTTCCTCTCCACCACCACACTCCAAACCCGCCTCGATCTACGTAGGTATCTGCAAAACCGACCCTTCCTTAATAGATCCTGCAAACCCCAACCTCCTTCCCAACATGATCAGAGTGAGCAACAGTAGCCATATCCTCCTTTGTAACTTCTTTCCTTATTAACAACCAAAAAAAAAAAAGAGAAGAGAAGAAAAGAAAAGCAAAGACTGTACAAAGAGAGAAAAGCTAAGAAAGAAAGGCAAAGCAGAAAGCATGACAACACAAGCAGTCACTTGTAGAAGCACTCAATCACCACATAAGCACTATCACTGCACCTAGGGGTTCTCAAGTTAGGCATGCCCGGTGGCTTCGGTCGGCCAACTCCGCTCCTAACCCCCTAGCCCCTTTTGCTCTCCCACTTCACCCTTAGGGCACATCAAGGGCAGGACATACCTAGGGAGGTAACACTTGCCTATGGTTAGACCTGCCACCCTAAGCCACTTGCACCGCACCTCCCTTGGCACAAATGGGATCCTCAAGTGTGGGACATCACCCAGGCTTGCTTGCGGTTAGACCCACCTCCCCATTCCACTAGCACGAGCACAGTACACTAACACGGTACGGTAGACACTCCCCTTAGGTAGAGCACAACACCTTCTCCTGTCAGGCATCACAGAAAGCAATAAACCACCAACTTTGAAGGCCTCGTCAACCACTCACTATCCATTTAATTTCTCCGACAACCATCCTTCCTCAGCTTCCACGAGCACTTGAATCTCCATGTGGCCCTCCCCTTTACATCATCATTTGTCCAACTGCCTACCACTCTGCAACAACACAGAAGTGCCATGGGACTGGCACCCATCTAGGAGGGGGGTAATGTTAACCCCGAGTTAAGATGGCGGAAAATGAAGGAAAAAGCAGAAAAAGCATGGAAAAAGAGCAAAGACATGCATGCGACCGCTAAAGCTAAGCCAGGACAAAAAGCGCAAATTTAAATGAAAGGCGCCTCAAAAACTTGGAAAACTCTTGTAAAAGAGCGCCAGGCTGCCTCCTGTGCCATTTGTAAAATATTAGATGGGTGTAGGCTAAAGGCATAATGCTAGAAGAGTAAAATGGAAAAAGGACCTTGCCACAATGGCCGATCATGTAAAAAAGGGGATGGGTGCCCATGGGATTTTAGGGCTTGTATATAAAGTTCAAAAAATGAATGGAAGCTTATTCTTTGGTGTGTGGCTAACAAGAGCTCTCTTCTTCTTCTCTCCTTCTCTTCTTCTTGCTTGTGTGTGCTCTTGAGAGAGGGAGTGTGAGAGTGTGAGGGAGTGAGTGTGTGGGAGTGAGGGATCAAGAGGGTGAAGCTCTTCACCATCTCCTCTTCTCTTCTTCTCTTCTCTTCTCTTCTATTTTCTCGTGCACGTGGCTATGGAGGATGGAGCTTGGAGATGGAGGAGGCTTGAGGATGCTTGAGCTAGCATTAAGAATCGTGGAGCTACCGAGGTGTGCGAGGGAGGAGGCTACTCACATCGGCATCAAGGTAAGCTCACTACATTCGTAGGATCGACAGCACATCAGCTAGGTGAGAGATAGCCACTAGAGCTTGCTTGAAACGCTTGAAACAATAAGCGGTCCCTAGGTCTTGGCGGTTGAGCGAAAGCTCCCACAAATGCACCTGGATCATGGCAATGAACAACAGACAAGACCTTTGGTGACATCTCCCCAGATGAGTTGAAAGTATTTATCGATGACTTGGGGGCAGCCATTGTAAGGGAAAGGATGTTGATTATTTTAAGAAAGTGCTTTAAGCGCTGCAGACAATTTTGTATCGCTCTTAACCCATGGAAGTGTGTTTTTGGAGTGCCTTATGGGCTATTGCTAGGCCATGTGGTCAATTCAGTAGGGATTTCCACTGACCAGAAAAGATCAAGGTTATAGTCGCTATGAGTCCACCACGCACTCTGAAAGAGGTACATAGCTTTCTGTCATCGATAGGGTACTATCGGAGGTTTATAAATGCCTTGGCAGAAAGGACTTTGCCACTAGCAAACTTATTATCCTTTAGCTATCTATTTGTATGGAGCAACCCTTGTAAGGTAGCTTTCGAGGATGTGAAATAGGAGCTAGTAAAAGCACCTGTTTTAAAAGCACCTAAAAGAGGTGAGGTATTTTACATATTTTCAGCAGCCACCATGCATAGTATCAGCTGTTGTTTAGCCCAAATATGGGAGGAAAAGTGGTATCATCCGATAGCTTTTGCTAGTTGAAAATTGGGCATATCAGAAATGAACTACACCTACATGGAGAAGTTGTGCCTTGCGATGGTCTTTGCGACTAAAAAATTCAGGCACTACATCCTCTATGAGAAGATAGTTTTCTATACGAAGGCGGAAGGGCTTAGATTGCTTATGAACAAGCTATAGCCGCCTGATCGTCTGGCAAAGTGGTTAATTACCTTGCAGGAGTTCGATTATGAGATTAAGAGTAAGCCACTGAGGTTGCAGGGGATTGTGGAATGCCTGGTGGATTTCGAGGAGCCGAAAGAGACTTTGGTCGAAGGAAGTGATATTGAAATTTTTTTAAAAATTGATACAGCTTCTATCCCATCTTGGTATGCTGCTAAACACATTATCTTTCAACGGGAGAGACTGGAGCTCGTTTATCAAAATCAGAAAAGAGGAAAATCAGACAACAGGCTTTGAAGTTTTCCTTGATTGCAAGAACATTATATCGGCAGGGTGTTGATGATATCTACCGCGGATGTGTGATGCCTGACAAGGTTTGTTTCATCTTGGAAGAGTGCTATGACTCTGCATGTGGAGGGCACTTCACTGGACGGTTGACGGCACAGAAAGCTTTAAGAGTTGGATATTGGTGGCCGTCCATCTTCCAAGATTCCTTTGAGTCTGTTAAGAGATGTGATACCTGTCAAAGACATGACAACAGAGAGAATAGGAAATGCCCACTTACGCCTATCATGGCTATCCTTCCATTTGAGAAGTGGGGCATTGACTTTGTGGGTTCTATCACCCCGTCGTCTACTACTCAGAAGAGGTACATTATAGTAGCAACTGATTATTTTACAAAATGGTCAAAAGCACGGGCGACGAGGTAGGACAATGCAAAAGAGACTGCAAGTTTCCTTTTAGAGCAGATTATTTGCCGTTTCTTTGGACCACCGAAGGAACTAGTGTCAGACCGTGGAACTCACTTTTTGAATAAAGTGATCAAAAGCTTGACTGAAGCTTGGCAAATCAAGCACAACAAAATGACCCCCTATAATCCACAAGCAAATGGGCAAGTCAAAAGTACTAATAAGCAGCTTGTGGGTATCCTATATAAAATACTCTATGAGAAGAAACGAGATTGGGATAGGAAGTTGTATGTGGCAGTATGGGCGTACAATACAACATTCAAGCGAGCTACCGGCCATACTCCATTTAAATTAGTTTATGGGGAAGAGTGTGTGTTACCCATCGAAATCGAGTTGCCAACCATATGGTTTACAATTAACCACTCTTTGGGAGATGAGGATTCACTCTTTGAACGTTTCACGACCATAGCCCACCTGGATGAGTTGAAATTGCAAAGCTTATTACACCAGGAGGTAGCTAAACGTCGGATGAAGCAGTTGCACGATCTTAAAGCAAAGAAGTATACCTTTAAAAAAGGGCAATTAGTTCTATACTACGATGCGCGTAGGGAGCTGTTTCCAGGGAAGCTGGAACCTAGATGGGATGGCCCCTACAAGATTGTCAGGATAGGAAAAAATATGTCTACGCCTCTACTAGCTGATTTTGCAAGGAGTAGAATTTAAAAATAAGGTTAATCTTAATAAGATTAAACCTTATTATTTCTAAGTATGCTAACACAGAAAAATACATTGCAGGTCCATGTTGGGGCTGATTTGAGACCTGCAAAAGAGCTTAAAGTTGGTTGATGGGGCGGTTAATTCCTTATTTGGGGCACCTATATCTAGAGTAGAGATACCATCCGGGAAAACTTATGTGGTGGAGCAAAGGATACAAAGTGATTGAGCAAGAAGACGGAACCTTTGTGTGGGAGATCAAAGTCTTCTGCCATCACTGCTTACGAATGTTGACAAGTATCCCTGTTGAGTTTAATGAAGAAGGTGGGATGGAGCCGTTAGTTCACCCTCTAAACATGCTAAATTTTGACTATCATAATTACGAATAGAGGAGTTTGTGATGGCAGGCTGTGTAAACCCATTGTGGACGTACACATTATATTTTGATCGGGTGTCCAAGGGCCCTAATAAAAAAGGGAGTGTTGGAGTAGTAATTCAAGATCTCCGATGTAGAGTTACGATGAAGTTAGCTGCTTATCTCGGGATAGGATTCACTAACAATATGGCGGAGTATAAAGCCTTGATTATGGGACTGCATATTTCCAAACAAGGTGGTATTCGGCGGTTGTTAGTAAAAGGGGATTCCCTGTTGATCTTGAATCAGCTAGATGGGACATATAAAGTGCGAAATCCCATCCTTTGTATGTATCATCGAACTGCGATGATCCTACTTGAGGATTTTGAGAGAGTGTCTCTTCAGCTGATTCCACATTACTGGAATCAATTTGCGGATTCACTGGCAAATCTTGCTTATGAAGAAGACCTTTTCTTCAACTGTGGTCCTAGTTTGGATATTGCTATCAATAATGAGACAGGACCCGATTGCTTGTGGGGTATGTTATCAGAGCATGCAATATATGGCAGGTGATGGTTGATATGGGTGATGCAAAGAGTAGCTGAGAACCATCTACCGTTGTTATCCTGGACCCATAGGCTGATTAGACAACATGTTATGCATACGCCTCTTGCTATATATGCAGGAGGGATGGGTCATAATCTTATGCATTTAGCTTAGGGCTGCGAGCCCTATTTTTCCTCCTTGGAAGGGAGCATATTATTGTATATTTGTACTATTTTGGGGAGGGATGTGTAGGTGCTATTTTGTTTGATTTCGTTAGGCCAAGAGGGCCAATTTTGCGAGGTTTTAATGATTTATTTCATTAGGCCAAGAGGGCCGATCAATTTTTGTAGTGAAATGCTTTATTTCATTAAGCCAAGAGGGCCAGTCGTTTGTTTAGTACAGGTGCGGTCAATGGTTTCTTGTTTTAGTCCTGTGCTAGATAGGTTTAAAGAAGAGCTTGGAAGGAGCCTATGTCGGGTGGAGACTTTTTGTGGCCCTATCCAGGTGATATCTCTCCTTTACGAGTAATGTGTTTTTATGCTATATGTGTCTGTGTACTTGTAGGGGATTTTCTTTTCTTGTTGGGGACTGGAGTCCAAGGCATGAAGTCTCAGATTTAGGATAGGTATGTCTGAGGTAGGTGTAACAAACTAAATACAATAAGTGATAAGTCAGTGGCCATGTGAGCTCAGGTTAAAGCTCTTCAAATCCAGGTTGAAGAGAATGCTGAGCAAGCTCCAATGCCTTTGCTTTGATACCAATTGAAAGGGAAGTGAAACCCGGGAGGAAGAAGCTTGGCAGTGAGAGCTATGGTGGATGGAGAGTAAGAGCCAAGAGAGTGCTAATTTTGGGTGAAACACGGATGCATCCTAGGGCATGTGGTCTCCAAGAATGGCATCGCCACTGATTTCTTGAAGATCACGACTATTGTCGACTTACCACCACCCACAATTATAAGGGTTTTCACTGCTTCTTAGGTCACACATGGTACTATCGGCACTTTGTACTGAATCATGCACTAATCGCAAGACCATTGTACAAGCTGCTAATTGTATTCAAGTGGATCGTATTGAGATGGCAAGCTCAACACGTGCAGACATTGATGATGGACCGCCTGGCTAGATGGTTCTGCACGTCTACACTTAGCACATTGGTGGTCATTAGCCCCAAGTTCAGGGAGGATACAACTCCATTATGGTTGTGGTGGATATGCTAACCAAGGTTGCACATCTTATTCCTGTTAAGACAAACTATAAAGCCTCAAACATTGCAAGGTTGTTCATCAAGGAAATATTGAAACTGCATGGGTTACCCAGAAGAATCATTAGTGATTGTGACTCTCTCTTCACATCATACTTCTGGAGGGCTATCTTCAAAGCCATTGGGACTCAACTCTATTTCAGTACGACTTACCATCCCCAAACCAATGGTCAAACGGAGCAAGTCAACCAAGTCATTGAGGATATGCTAAGGGCACACTGTTGTCGTGATTGGAACCATATGAGAGATTGCTCAAGCAAATGAGGTTCCACCTACATTCATCCATGCGCCTCCCCCCCCTCTGCCATAGAATCTAAGCTATGTGTTCTTCATTATAAACTAGTTGAGTTAGAGAATATTGATGGAAGGACAACTATAGATCAGCTACTTGATTTGGAAACTCTTAGAAGTGCATTTGATTTGAATTAATGGTAGATAGGTTACCTAAGAGGAAAATTTCTCTAAGGAGCATTCCCATCTTATGATGGAGCTTAGTCCATGCTTAGAATATTATAAAATTGATTAGATTTTTAAACATACAAACCAAGGAATGATTATAGTTGCCTATAAGAAAACTCGTTATTTTAGGGCTATATATACAAAAGACATTATAATGAATACTTGATTTTCTTGTCAGAAAAGCTAGTATAATGGATGGTACTAGTGTGACATTGGACCTAGCAATCTCGAGACGGGAGGGTTTCCTTAGGCCTACAAGACTATGTGGCTCAAGACACTAACCCCTGCACCCGTATCTACGATTCATTTCCGCATCATGTCTCCTAGGGCCATGATAGATAGCATAACATGCATCTCGGTGCCCTCCCAAAAAGCATTTACATGCAGAGATTTAGGCACTGGGTGCAGCGTCAAGCTCAGTATCTGTGTGACTGCATCGTGCTCATATAGGTTAGTAGCAATCTGCTCAGTTGGTTCCTCCACCCAATGCTTAAGTTCTAGCCAAAGCGTCGGATGCTGCCTAAGTAGGTCTCCTAGGCTTAGGGTTACTAGGGTGGTTACTAATATTGTGAGGAGATTACTCGTCATTTGTCTCTTGTCCATTCCCACACCTCTAGGCCATTGGCCTTTGGTGTTTTGCTGGCCCATGGCTCCTAAGCTTCTCCTGGGTGGTGTTGCCTGTGGCATAGGCACATCTCTTGATCTTTGTTGAGAGGGTGAGATTGGGGTGCTCACACTAGAGAAGTCCTTAGTTTCTTCTTCTATGATGGCCTCAGCATCCTTCAGGTTCTCTTGGGCTTCCTTTACCCACTCCTTTACCTTTTCAATTGCTTCTAATTGGCGCTTTGGACGGGGATACTCCCCTACCTTAGCACTCCCCTTCTCTGCTGTTTTCAGAGTGGTGGTTTCAGCCTCAGCATCAGTTACCTTCCTGCCACTCACTAGCATCATCTCTCCGTCAGTTTTGAGAGTGATCTTAGCGTTGGTTTTCTTTTTTCTCCACCTTTGACTCTTCTTCCCTATTGAGGTAACATCTAGGTTGCTAGGCCTAGGTAGTGATATGATGGCCTGCCACGTTTGTGCACATGTCATTACATGCATCGGGATGGGTGTATCTTAGCTGTCAAGTGTCTCAACACCAAACAACCCCAAAGGTATTGATGGTGCATTGCCTGAGCTCGAGGATGACTTTTGTCTAGGGCATTCCTTGAAGAGATGGGTGATGCTGCACTCGGTACACCTGAGATCAGCTCTCTCCCTATTAGCCTACTCTTTTCCTAGGCATCATGTCGATATGTATCCAGGGTGACCACAAGTCCAACACGCTACTGGGTCTTGGGTTGGCCTTGAAAAACCTCTGCCCCTTCCCATGTCTAACGCCATTACCGGCACTACTCGATAGTCCATGAGGACCGGATTACCCTCTTTATCATACGAGATGTAAGGGTTCATGTACGACTCCTTGTCATTGGGCTCTTCCACATGTAGTGGATGGGAGTGTCACTCGGTGGATGTATCACGAAGGGTCCAGGAGGTATGGGTATGCCAGTGGGATTGATCTCTAATTTGGGAATGACCGATTTTGCATCGTTAGGTGCTAGAAGGGCCGATGGGGATCCTCTTTCGAAGAAGTTAGGTGGCCTATTCTCATAGTATGGTGAGTTGTATTCTGTGCATAGGGAAACCTTCTTGGCAATCGACAATGCATTGCATCATGGCCAAACCTTCCACAATTTGCACAAGGCTTGGACCTTGGATCTTGGTACTCGGCAGGGATGTGGTTGCCTCCACAGTGCACACACTGGACATGTGGTCTAGTGGGTCTCTTTACCAACTCCTGCAACCGTGCTAGCTCCATCATGACTTCGGCTAGCTCTTGGTCTTGTGCCGTGCTCTTGCCCTTGTCCTGCATGTGAGGGGCTGATCTCTTGCTATAGGTTGTGGCTTTCTCTGTGGTTCTTTGGCTAGAGCCATCTTAATTTGAGCTTCTAGCGCTTCTCTCCCTAAACTGGTCATCTACCCTTATTGCCTCATCGAAAACCCTAGCGAGCACATCTCTCTGCAAGCTCGAGTTGCTTGTCAGTACCTTGTAAAGTTCCTCACTGAGGATTTTGTTTATAAAAATAGTAGAGACCGCTCTCTCGTTTGGTAATTCGTTGGTAGGGATTCTCTTAAACATGCTACGTACATGAGTGATGTAGTCTCTAATGTTCTCTTTGTTCTTTTGATTGACATTCATTAGTCAGACTATGAGGTTGTTCGAATAACCTGTCTTTGAAAATCTCTTGATGAAGAGATCCTTTAGGCAATTAAAGTCAGTTCACTTTGCTGCATCTAGGCTGGTATACCACATCCTTCCCTTATCATCCAAGCAAAGCCCAAAAGCCTGCGAGCATTGGGTGAGGTCTATGAGACCGTTGGCTTTGCAAACCTGCTCGAATTGCTCCACGAAGCTATAGGGGTCATTGTTGGGCTAGTACTTGTCTAGCTACTTGGCCACTACAGGGATCTTGTTGTGGCTCCTCGCCCCCTGCATGACTCCTAAGTATGTGAGCAAAGAGGTGGCTAGCGCAGTTGCACTCTGTTCTGCACCTATGCTGTCTATGAGCCGCTTAGTGACAAGCTCGCTTAGCGTCAGGTCTACCTCTAGCTCCCTCTCCCTCTCTACATTCGGCCCTGTCGTGGCCTTACCAGCTAAGGCTAGAATGCATCGTGTCTCGTGCATCTCTAAGTCTTGCCGCAATTTTCTCGTCCTTTTCTTGTGATTATATGCCGTGATGCTCTGCATCGCTTTCCTAGTTGCCTTCCTCTCTTCCTCAAGGCTCGTAACTACTTCCTCAATCGGTTTGCCATGGATCACAGTCCTTGTTAGCCGGTCATATTGGTCGACCATACTCTGCAATTCGATTGGAAAATCGCCCAAGTTCAATTGGTCATCCTCTCGGTTCGCGTTTGCTCTTGATATTTTTGTAGCCTCTCGCTCCACCAGGTTGTCGATTACTCCAATCAGCTCGGGTAGCGACTTGCCCTCAATCCTATCATTTTCAAACTCTTCTGGGTCTTTAGGGTCCTATTAACAGGGCTCTGTGGCACCGAGCTACGTCTTATGTTTTGCTCTTACTAGTGGGTTCTTTGAATTATTATGATTCTATGTGAGTTCCGTGTTATTGAAAGAAGTTGTCAATTTTATTCACACTTGTGCTTAGTGCTTTCCAGTGCACAGTGCCAAATTAGGCTTTCTCCCTTTTAGTGCACTTTAAATGATGAAATCAGTGTGGGGTGCAAATGCAAAATGAACAATGCAGTTCCCGCTTTTCTCCCTTTTGTTCGTAGCCTAATATGATTCTAAGCGCATTTCTTGGCTGTCCTCTCATGTTGTCTAGGGTCTATACTGCACACTCTACACTTTGTCAAGGTCGGATTGGAATCTGAGGGTCAGTTTTAGCTCTAAGCCTCGTCTTTTCTATGGCCTGCTACTAGAGGTTGACTCTAGGCTACCTAGGTGTGGCTTCTCCAATTTCTAGCTTCTAAGAGCCGAGTCAGGTACTCAAGGATGTTTGTGTTAGATATGATCAATGCCCCACCCTCATTAGGTGCTACCAATGATCCATGGTGCTCAAAGTTGTAAGGCCCCCATTATGAGGAGAAGCCAAATGTGAGCCCGGACATTGGTTGAGTCCTGACTTGTATATCAGATGAGGTCTATGTGATCGGATGGCAAAAAGGTGACTGTTGTGGGTCTAATCTTTGGGTTAGATGGAGTGGTTAAGCTGGTAGCAACTCGAGGCACATTGCATCAAGTTGCGGTGTAAGGGAGTTAAAAGGGGCCCCTATTGTGGGGTCTAGGGGCCGCGGAAGCGGCCCTTGGCTGGGGGGTCCCAGGGGGGCCAGCGGCCCCCTGCTGGGGGTTCGGGGGCAGCGGCCCCGGCTCGATGGTAAAGGGAATATTCCCTGTCCGACTAGTGGAGGCTCATATGGTAGGTCAGACCTAACGACCTTCGCGGGCTATAAAAGCTAAACCCCTTCGCAGCCATCTCTCACTCATCTTTCACCCAGTCAGAGCTGTTGTTCCAGCTAGCCTTAAGCTCTTCACCTATCTTCTATCTAGATCGCTATCTAAGCTTCACACAGTGGAAGCGCACGGGTGGACAGAGCCATCTTTGTATCAGTTGTTTGGAGTTAAAGAATTTACTGATTCTTCTCTTATTTGTTGTGTACTCTCTATCTCTTTCTCAGATTGTGTTCACTACGCCGTGCAATATTTTACATGGTATCAGAGCCTAGGGGGCTCTAGAGATCGGAGAGTGTGCAAGAGGCAAAGGCTTCAACAGAAAAGAGAAACTATGTCAACTTCTGGAAGCGGTGTAGGAGGTGGTGTTGCTGTACTGGCTATTCAAACATTGAGGATTCGTCCACCAACCTTCAGTAAAGGCAAGTTAGATGGTACAAACTACACCTTGTGGAAGTTCAAAATTACAACTATCCTTGATTCTTATGAGCTTCTGGAGACTGTGCTGGGGACTGACGCAGAACCATAGCCTACCCCCGACCCATCATATCCTAGTGTGATGATTCCTCCGAATGCAGATCTTCTACGAGCTTGGAAACGAAGGAATGCAGATGCATTGTGTGCCTTAGTTATAAGTTGTTCTGACAGTGTTTTGACTTTGATTTAGCATACAACCAAAGCGTCAGAGGCTTGGAATGTACTAAGGAGTCAGTATGAAACACGAAACCAAACAAGGATTCAAAACTTGGAGAATCAACTAGTAGCGGAGAAGTTTGCTGAAGGAGAGATGGTTGAAGCATTCGTCACTCGGATTAAGAATCTGCGCGACCAGATGGCTGGCGCTGGGATACAAAAGACTAGCAAAGAGCTAGCTCGGAGGTGTCTTCGAATTTGTCCACAAAAGTTTGATGGACTAGTAACTGCCCTTAATACTCAGGTGAGACCTCAAGCTTTGACTTTTGAGGAGTTTTGTGCATTATTAATGGAGGAGGAGTTGAGACTGAAAGCCCGAGAAGGAAGCAACAATGGAGACGCTACATTCTCTACCAATGCAAAAGGCAAAGGTGTTTCCTCCACCAAAAATGATGGTGACAAAAAGAAGAAGGGCGGCAAGAAGAAGTTTCAAGGAGAGTGCTTCTACTGCGAGGAGAAAGGACATGCAATTGCAGATTGTCGTGTCAAGAAGGCAGATGAAAAGAATGGTACCCTTAAAAGTAAAGGGAAAGAGACAGCCAATATGGCTGAAGCAGAGTTGGAATTATTCATGGCGACCATTGAGGAAGTGTGCTCCTCGACGCAAGAAGAATCTACCACTGACTCATGGGTGTTGGATAGTGGGGCCTCCCGTCACATGACCAACAAGAAAGGTCTATACAGTTCTATGCAGCCTCTACAAGAATCCATCACTGTGACGGTTGGAAATGATGCTAAATGCCTTGCTGCGGGCACAGGTACTATTTCTTTTGTTGCTGCAAATGGTGAAGTCAAAAAGCTTTCAAATGTGTTGTATGTTCTTGAAATCAGGAGAAATCTCTTATTAGTTGCTGCCATAACTGATCTTGGTCATGAAGTGAGGTTCAAGAAGACAGGTGCATAAATTATTGATAGTGCTGGCACAATTGTTGGCAAAGGAGAAAGAAGGAACAACCTGTATGAGCTAAGTGCTCTTACAGCCACCGCTGGAGTGGGCACAAGTAAGCTTTGGCATGAAAGGTTTGGACACATCGGATTTGCAGTATTGAAGGAGATGCAAAAGCAAGGTATGGTTGCTCACCTACCTACAATAACTGAATTGAAGGAACCATGTGAAGCTTGTATGATGGGCAAGCAACAGAGAAATGCATTTCCACAAGAAAGCAAGAATAGAGCACAGGCTCCTCTAGAGTTGGTGCATGCTGACTTGTGTGGTAAGATGCCTACATAGGCCTTGGGGGGATCTTCTTATTTTATGTTGATTGTCGACGACTACAATAGGAAGATGTGGGTGTACTTCCTTCATGATAAGGCTCAAGCTTTTGGTAAGTTTAAAGAATGGCTAATACTTGTTAAGAATGAAACAGGGAAAAGTGTGAAGAAATTTAGAACAGATGGTGGTGGTGAGTTCAACTCAAAGGAGTTTGAAGGCTTTTGCAAGAGCAAAGGGATCAAGCGTCAATTGATGATGCCTCACACACCTCAGCAGAACGGTGTTGTGGAACATAGGAATCGCACCATTGTGGAGATGGCAAGATGCATGCTAAAGGGCAAGGGATTGCCTAACCATTTTTGGGCTGAAGCTGTTAATACTGTAGTCTACATTCTAAATCGGAGCTATACAAAGGCTCTCAAGGGAAAAACACCTCATGAGGCTTACACTGGTAAGAAACCATCTGTCTCACATTTCAGAATTTTTGGATGTGAATGTTATGCACATGTTCCAGATGAGAAGAGAAACAAGTTACAACCAAAAAGCAGAAAATGTATCTTCTTGGGTTATAGTGATGAGCATAAGGCTTACAAATTATATGACCAAGAGGCAAAGAAGATCATTGCGAGCCGTGATGTGGTGTTCAAGGAGGAGCCGCATACAATGGAGGAGGAGAAGGAAAGTTCTTCCACTTTATCATCAAGCGAAGAAGTAGTCCACTATGAACCTGTCCCGAGAGCTATCCCTATCCTTAAGGAGGAGGAAGCATCATCTTCAGATGATGAGGAAAAAGTTTACCAACCTGACATCACCCCACCAGAAAAGCCATTGCCGCGCTGGGTGAAGCAGCTCTATGACCACAATAATCCTATGCCTGCATCTATTGAGGATAAGGCAGACGGACCAAGGAGGTCTCAGAGAATAGAGGAGCAAAGGAGGGCTTCTGCTCACATAGTCAATATGGCCTTGATGGTTGAGATTATGAGAGAAGTAAAGGAGCCAACTGACTTAGAAGAAGCACTTGCAGATCCATCATGGAAGGCTGCTATGCAGGCGGAGTATGATAGCATAATGAAGAATGATACTTGGGAGCTAGTGGATCGACCAGCAAAGCGGAAGGTTATTGGCACCAAGTGGATCTGGAAGGTAAAGTACAAGACTGATGGTACCTTAGAAAAGTACAAAGCTAGACTGCTTGCCCAAGGATTTTCACAAGTTCAAGGGTTTGATTTTCAAGAGTCATTTGCCCCAACTACTAGAATGACCACTATTTGCACGGTACTTGCAGTGGCTGCCCACAAGAAGTGGCCAGTGTACCAAATGGATGTTAAATCAACCTTCTTAAATGGTGACCTCAAGGAGGAGGTGTACGTGGCTCAGCCACCAGGGTTTGAGGCCCCCCATTCTGAGAACAAAGTGTGTAAACTGAAGAAGGCATTGTATGGGCTGAAACAAGCCCCCAGAGCATGGTACCAACGGATAGATAGGTTCTTTTTAAACCTAAAATTCAAAAGATGTGCCTCAGATGCTAACTTGTATGTTTACAGGGATGGTAAAAAGTCTGTAGTGATTGTCCTATATCTGGACGACCTTCTTATTACAGGTGACTATGAAGATATGATCAACCAAACTCGAAAGGCTTTGAGTTCTGAGTTTGAAATGACAGACTTGGGCTTGCTGCACTATTGTTTGGGGATTGAAGATTGGCAAGAGGCAGGAAAGATCTTCATCTCTCAGAAGAAGTATGCATGGGAGATCTTGAAGGCATTTGGCATGACCGAGTGCAAGGAGATAGCTACACCTATGGAGGTGAATGCAAAGTTATCCGTCGAGGATACATCAGCACTAGCAGACATTGGGAGGTATAGGAGGTTGGTCGACTTGTGTAACACCAGACCAGATATCAGTTTTGATGTTGGTGTTTTGAGCAGGTTCTCAAACAAACCTCATGAGAGTCATTGGAAGGCTGGGATGCGGGTGCTCAGATACTTGAAGAAAACTCTTGACTATGGTATCACATACAGTTTTGAAACTTCTCTTGTGGGGAACTGTGACTCAGATTGGGCAGGAGACATTGATTCCAGGAAGTCAGTTTCTGGTTATTGTTTCTCTTTGGGTTCAGGAATTTTCTCTTGGATTAGTAAGAAGCAACCAACAGTGGCATTGTCTTCTACTGAAGCAGAGTACAAGGCAGCTTGTTTTGCTGCATGTGAGGCCATATGGTTGAGAAGGATTCTATGGCATATGGGAGTGCAGGATGAAGAACCAACTGTGCTGAGATGTGAAAATCAGAGTTGCATCGCCATTGCCAAAAATCCAATGTTTCATGCATGCACCAAACATATAGAGATCCAGTATCATTATGTGCGTGATTTGATGGAGGATGGGATAGTGGAATTGGTCTACTGTCCAACAGAGGAGAATGGAGCAGATATCTTCACCAAAGCACTTACGAAGGATCTGCTTCAAGTTCATCTTCAGAGACTCGGCATTGGGCCGAGGAGATAGTTCACCTATGGGTGGACATTGAGGGGGGGTGTTAGATATGATCAATGCCCCACCCTCATTAGGTGCTACCAATGATCCATGGTGCTCAAAGTTGTAAGGCCCCCATTATGAGGAGAAGCCAAATGTGAGCCCGGACATTGGTTGAGTCCTGACTTGTATATCAGATGAGGTCTATGTGACCAGATGGCAAAAAGGTGACTGTTGTGGGTCTAATCTCTGGGTTAGATGGAGTGGTTAAGCTGGTAGCAACTCGAGGCACATTGCATCGAGTTGCGGTGTAAGGGAGTTAAAAGGGGCCCCTATTGTGGGGTCCGGGGGCCGCAGAAGCGGCCCCTGGCTGGGGGGTCCCAGGGGGGCCAGCGGCCCCCCTGGCGGGGGTCTGGGGGCAGCGGCCCCGACCCGATGATAAAGGGAATATTCCCTGTCCGACTAGTGGAGGCTCATATGGTAGGTCGGCGGTCAGTAGGCCGACTTAACGACCTTCGCGGGCTATAAAAGCTAAACCCCTTCGGATCCATCTCTCACTCATCTTTCACCTAGCCAGAGCTGTTGTTCCAGCTAGCCTTAAGCTCTTCACCTATCTTCTGTCTAGATCGCCATCTAAGCTTCACACAGTGGAAGCGCACGGGTGGACAGAGTCATCTTTGTATCAGTTGTTTGGAGTTAAAGAATTTACTGATTCTTCTCTTATTTGTTGTGTACTCTCTATCTCTTTCTCAGATTCTATTCGCTGCGCCGTGTAATATTTTACAGTTTGGGGATGTGTTCGGAGTGGCCTTGGCCTGAGGAGGTGGCTCACTTACCAGTTTAAAATGTTATGCCCTGGTGGTCCACTTTTGGGAGTCGGACCGTCTGAGTCTAGGTGGTTCGACTGGTAGAGTTAGACTATCCGATCGGACCCGATGGTCCGAGTCTCAAAATGAGTCCTACTGGCAAAGTCGGACGATCTGATTGGACTGGGTGGTATGACTCCAAGGTGGTGCATTCAAGTCGGATGGTTTTTTGGACTCTGAGAGTTGGACAGTCCAAGTGTTCGATTTTGGGACTCGGACACCTGGAGCCTGGTCCGACTGCGTTTGCCATGGCACAGTCACGAGGGCACAATGGAGAATGCCACACGTGGGGGTCCTAGTACAAGCTCCAACTTTCCAGATCAAACAAGCACAACTCAGAGAAGGTTAAGGAATACGTGGAATGGCTGGGCGACAGCAAAATGACCAGATTGAATCCCTTTTGTACCTGCACTTACAGTCTGTCTCTCAAGCTCTCTCTCTCAATGTCTGACTGCAAAATGAGGCTTCCCTTGACCTTTTGAGCCTCTTATAGCCCTGCTCAAGTCTCCTTCAACCTTATGATTGCCTCTCTTGCACCCATCTACTCAAGATTTAGATTTTATGCCCCTTTCTCCCAGTTTTTACCCTATTTTCAAAACCCTTCTATTTTCCCTGTTTCCTTGGTCCTAAGGCTATTCTAATGCAACAAAAATAAAAAACAGTGGTTGAAGTTGATTTACCTACTTGCCTACTCAACAACAAACCAAAATACTTACTTGTTTCGAAGATCAAACCACCTAAATCTCCTTTCTATCTCAAGCATTGGTTCAGACTGAAAATCTTACTTCTATGCTCAATTCGAAGCTCGCGGTGCTCAAGGCTCAATTCCGTTGGTCTCGGTAGTGGAACCAAAATGAAGGGAGCTACAAGCTCAACCCTTGAGACTTACGGACCGATTATTGGTCAAGTGTTTCAAGCCAAGCGGCCATGGCTACCTCTCACATAGCCAACGCACCCTCCTTACCTATGGGGTGTAGTGAGCTTACCTTGATGCCCAATTGAGTATCCTCCTCTCCCATGCATGCCGGTAGCTCCACGATCCTTGAGGCAAGCTCAAGAAACCTCAATCCCTCTCCAACAAGCTCCATCCTCCATAGCCCTGCGAGACAAGAGAAGAGTAGAGAAGAGAAGAAGATGAAGAGAGGAGATGGGGAGCTTCTTCTCCTCGATCCCTCACTCTCACACACTCACTCCTTCACTCCCTCTCTCAAGCACAAGCAAGAAGGCAAGAGGAAGAGAAGAAGAAGAAGAAGCTTTTTGCCACACACAAGAATGAGCTTCTCATTCACTTTTCAAGTTTATATACATGCCCTACTTCCCATGGGCAGTCATCCTCAATTTTTCATGACCAGCCATGGCCTAGGACATTTTTCTCCATTCTTTCACTTCCTAGCTAGTCCTACCACCTTTCTAAGTTCACAATTTGCACAGGAGGGAGCTTGTCACTCTGTTACAAGGATTTGAGAGCGCCTTTGCATTTAAAGGTGCACTTTCTTGCTTTTAACTCCTCCAGACTTTGGCGGCTGCGTCTTGGACTTTTGGCGGTTGTTTCCATGCTTTTGGATTTTTTATGGACTGACTATTCTTCTGGGTGCCTTCTCCATGCCTACCCTACGCCTTTTCCCGCTTCTCAGATTTTTCTATTTTTCCACTTTTTCATGTTTCTAGTGTTGCAGTAAACACCTCTGCTTGCTCCATCTCTCAAACTCCCTCCACTTAAATTTGTTAGTTGGTATTAGAGTGTTGCTGAGTATGGAGGTCACACAGTAATAGCGTTTCCTTGATAACGAAAGGGAAAGAGTTCGAGGTTCCTTAACCTGCTTCTGCCATTGGCAAAAGGAGATCAGGAATGTTGAGATCCCGCGAATATGCTTGAGGTTTTTTTGCAGAGCTAAAGAAAGGGGAAGCAAGGGACTCCTCGTCATCACGGTCTAGGTTTCTGTTTCTGTAGGAGAATCAAAGCATCTGTATTGACGCTTTGGATAGTTTTTCATCCTTGCAGGAACAAGAATTGTAGAAGGAAGATCAATTGGCAAAGACCTGATGCACATGATTCTGAGTGCTTGGCACGACAGAAGCCCTCATGCTAGAAGATACCCATAATACATCCCTTGAATCTCGTACTTCTTGGCTTGAGTTCCTGTTGGCCGGTGCTGCAGCTGTAGTACCACCCATTGCACCTGATGGTAATGCATTACTTGGACCTCCCTACCCAGCCAGTGGACGAAAAGGTCCCCCACCAATAATTTGAGTCTATTGGTACTTCAAGATGGTCTAGTCAGACACATAGTCATATTGGAACCCCTCTTGAATAAAAAGGTCATGGAAAATTCTTTTAAGGTATGTGTAATCAAGTTTTTCATCAAATTGGAGAGCTCAACATAGCCAAAGTAAGATGCAAATTCAATAGTTTATTGTCTAGAAAGGAATCGTATATTGAAGTAGAGGTAATTTGAGATAGGAAGCTCCAAGCTCCAATGTGAGAAGGTAGACTGAAGCTGTTATCTGAGATAAAGGTGGCCATCTTGATTGGCAAGACTTAAGAAGGCGCCTAGAAGTAAGAGTGACCTGAGACGTGGACGTTAAGCCAGCCAACAACCCCACCATGGCTGCATTGTTGTATGTGGTGGGCTCATTTTGCATGGAGTTATTGCAGCTATCGATGAAACTATCATTTTGAAATGGGCTTAATCTTTAGTGAGCTATTGTTTTTGGTCACATAAAAATGCAGGTCTGAAGCAACATACATATATGCTCAATGTTGAGCTATGGCAGATGCTGTAAGCTAGTTGGTTTGTTGTCCCAAGTGGCAAAAGCTGGCTATGTGTGCAAAATCATGGATGCTCATTAGAAAGGCATGCTGCAATCAAAAGTAACTGGCAGACAACTACCCATCTGAGCAAACATACTACCACTCTACAGGTTATGGGGATGAGTTTTTGTGGGTGGCTTCATGGCTATTACATGCAACCAGGGAGGAAAGATTTCTCACATTTCTTATAGGAAATGATGGTGAGCTTTACGTAGAATGGAATGATGCATATGTCAATTTTTGGACACATTTATGACAATCATATTGCCTTTTACATGCATTTTTGGGCCATTTTTGATGCTTTTTGGTCTCGGATTGGACCATTGATGTTCCAAATTGGGGCATGCTACTGAATACCATTTGTAGACAGCTTGTATTGCTTGTTTTTTTGAATTTGCAACAGCCATAATGTCTGACATGGCACAAATCACTCAAATTGTGGGAGACAAATTGACCAAAGACAACTATAGTGTTTGGTCTTACAAGATGGAGAATTTTTGATGGGTAGAGGTCTATGGGACCTCATAATAGGTAATGATGAATGTCCACAAGTTCTTGAACATCCAATTGAAGAGCAAAAGAAATCATACAAGGATTGGACAAGGAAGAAAATGAAGGTTTTGCATTGGAACTCCATATGTATTTCAATAGCCTTGATTCCTCATATAAAAAAAGCACGTACTTGTAAGGAGGCATGGGAAATCATAGAAAAAACGTATGGAATATGTACAGAGGCTTGTAAGATACAACTCAAGCAAAGATTACATGGTGCATGGAGAGATAATCGCAGTATCAGTGACTATGTGGCAGAAATCAAGCAAATTGCAGAAGATATTGCATCCATTAATGCACCTATTGATGATGATGATTTAGTGTCAGTGACACTAAATGGACTTGGACCAGCCTTCAAATCTTTGGATACCTCTATTTTAGTTAGAGGAGGCTCTATGCCTAACTTTGAGGAACTTATTGGATTACTACAGAAGAAATCAAGTTGGGATTGAATGCATCTAGTAGTGGCAAAAATGTAGGTGGAGACAATGTTTTCTATCACCAGAGAGGTCGTGGCAGCTCATCTAGAGCTACAGGCTCTTCACTTGATCGTGATAATTATGGTTTTGCTTGTGGAAGAGGCAACCTTGGTTGTGGTGACTTCATGCATAGAGGCAAGGGGACATCTTTCCCTAGAGATAGAGGATGGTCTAGTCCTTCATAGAGACATGGCACTTGTCATTATTGTGGGTAGTTTGGTCATTTTGAGAGGGATTATTATCAGATATAGAATGCCAAGTCTAGGGGTCGTGGAAGGACCCAACATGGCCACTATGCAGGCACTTATGGTGGTACATGTCATGGACCTAGAGGTGGATTTCCTAGAGGTCACCTATTTGCTATGGAGCATGTGCTTGGGAGCATGACTCACCCTCTTCATGAGAATGACTAGTTTTTGGATTTAGGAGCTACAAACCACATGACTCATCATGTTGAGTGGTTTGATAACAAGGAGCAAATGCAGAATGAGGAATATGTTGCCACTGGTGATAACAAGGAGCAAATTCAGAATGAGGAATATGTTGCCACTGGTGATGATACTTTACATAAAATTACTCATATTGGTAGTGTGCCACTTGTTACTAAAAATGGGATTGAGAATAAGCTTGGTGATGTACTTTATGTGCCCACAATAACTAAAAACTTAGCATCAGTTGGTCAAATGACAGATCAAGGATTGCAGATGAGATTCAATAAGGTTGGATGTTTCATTGAAGAGTTCCATAATGGAAGACATGGCAGGGTGATTGCCCATGGTAGAAAGAAAGGGAGATTATTTGCTTTGGATGCAGGTACTCTAGTGATTCAAAACTCTATGTATGTTGAGAAAGGACATGGGCAATATAAGGATGTGGAATTATGGCATAGAAGGATTGGTCATGTCAATTTGCAAAGATTGAAGCAAATGCAATCAAGACAGATAGGTCTACCACATTTTGGATATGTGAATTTTGATCATGTATGTGAGGCTTGTCAATTTGGCAAGTAGTACGGATTGCCATTTCCTAAGAGGGGGAGAATAAGCAGCTATCCTTTGGAAATGGTACACTTAGATATTTGGGGCCCATGTCAAAATGTTTCCATGAACGGAAGATGTAGATTCTATATCACCTTCATTGATGATTTTAGTAGAATGACTTGGGTGTACTTTATGCAGCATAAAAATAAAGCATTGGAAAAGTTTTTGGAATTTAAATCTATGGGCTGAAAAGTAGTTTGGATGCTACATAAGATGTTTGAGGTTAGATAATGGTGGAGAGTACATGTCATATGAGTTTTGTGATTTCTTGAGAGATCATGGTATTACAAGGCAATTGACATGCAGGTACACACCTCAACAAAATGGTGTGGTTGAAAGGAAGAATCGAATCATTGTAGAGGCTGTAAGGGTAATGATGGACCAAATGAACATGCCATTGTCATATTGGGCAGAAGCAATGCATATTGCAATTCACATTATGAATAGAACACCTGTCAAGATTGTGGGAGAGAAGGAAGGAGTCTCGCTTGAAGCTTTCTTGCTTGCACAATGGGGGAAGACACACAAGGGTGGAGGCTGA
The DNA here is from genome assembly GCF_053477565.2 of Lygodium microphyllum. Classification (NCBI taxonomy): domain Eukaryota; kingdom Viridiplantae; phylum Streptophyta; class Polypodiopsida; order Schizaeales; family Lygodiaceae; genus Lygodium; species Lygodium microphyllum. The sequence goes on along the minus strand of NC_141143.1, from coordinate 8,233,262 downwards.
AAACAGTTTTCCTCTTCTTAGTTGTGTAAGCCAAAAAGAACTCAAGTACAAAGAAATAGAAGAACCCTATATATGGGTCTCAAACCAAACTCAACTAACTAAGGTGGCATACTAACTGAGCCACGAACTAGAGTAGATAAGGATAGCTATCATGTAGCTATTATTCATGGGCGGTGTACCAACCGCGTCTGCAACTGACAAGTCGGTGACATAAATATACAACGGTCACCCTGGCGTATCACGAGTGGAGCTCGATATCTCAACACTCCCCCTCGAGCTCAATCCCAATTCCTGCACACCAAGCAGGTCTCTGAACTTGCGCAGCTTCTCTGCGCCCAATGCCTTCGTGAATATGTCAGCTACCTGATCCTCTGTGCTGACATAAACTAGATCAATAAGACCTAGTAAAACCCTCTCTCGCACATAGTGATAATGCACCTCAATGTGCTTTGTTCTAGCATGATAGACTGGGTTATTTGCCAAGTGTATACTACTCATGTTGTCACAATAAATGACAACTGGCCCATCTGAAGGCTGATGCATATCATAAAGTAGCTTATGCAACCAAGCTACCTCACATGCAGCCATTGCTGCACCCCTGTACTCCGCCTCTGTGCTCGACAAGGCAACTGTAGGCTGTTTCTTGCTGCTCCAAGTGACTGCAGCACTCCCAAAAGAGAATACATATCCACTGGTAGATCGTCTATCAGAAATACTACCAGCCCAATCAGCATCAGTGTATCCATGCAAGTGTATCTGAACCCCAGTCTCATAAAATAGTCCATACTGCAATGTGGACTTCACATACCTAAGTATGCGTCTAGCCGCATCCAAATGTGGTTTCCTTGGAGCCTGCATAAACTGACTTACCAATCCAACAGCATAGCTCAAATCTGGCCTGGTAATAGTCATATAAATCAAACTTCCTACTATGCGTCTGTACATAGTAGGGTCTTCTAGAAGCTCACCTGCATCTGTGCTCAGCTTCACATTTTGCTCCAAAGGAACTGAAATAGGCTTACAGCCTGTCATCCCATATTTGGACAGCATGTCCAATCCATACTGCCTCTGCAAGAGCTGTATCCCACTTGGTGATCTAATCACCTCAATGCCCAAGAAATAACGCAGCTCTCCCAAATCCTTCATCTCAAACTTCTGCTTCAATAGCATTTTCACATGAAGGATATCTTCATCACTGTCACCTGTCATAATCAAATCATCAACATAAATGACAAGCAGCATAATACCTTTCTCTGTTTTTCTCACATAAAGTGAGAAATCTGCCTTGGAAATCTGAAAGCCAATAGTGACAAGATACTGTCCTATCTTGTCAGACCATGCTCTAGGTGCTTGCTTCAAGCCATACAAGGCTTTCTTCAACCTGCAAACAAACTCAGGATGAACAGCATGCACATAACCTGGTGGCTGCTCCATATAGACCTCTTCTTGCAAATCACCATGCAAGAAAGCATTCTTTACATCCATCTGATGTAAAGACCATCCCTTTGATGCAGCCATAGCAATGACTGCTCTTACGGTTGCCATCCTTGCAACCGGACTGAATGTTTCTTCATAGTCAATGCCATATGTTTGTGCATACCCCTTGACTACTAATCTTGCCTTGTATCTGTTCACAGAACCATCAGCATTGTGCTTCACCTTATAAACCCACTTACAGCCAATTGCATTCTTACCTTTAGGCAAAGGTACCAATTCCCATGTAGCGTTTGCTTCCAAGGCATCCATTTCTTCATCCATGGCTTTCTCCCATTTTTCTTTTCCCATGGCTTGCTCAAAAGAAGTGGGTTCTGGTTCCTGTATCACCTTGACCATATATGCATAGTGAATGGCTGTAAATCCATCATATTTCAGCCTATCCACAGGATATCTAACTCTGGTAGACCTGCGCAAAGTGGGTTCACTCCCAGGTGCTCTCAAAACATCCCTGGTCTTCCTTACTCCAGGTGTAACAATAGAAGGAATACCCAACTCATCATCAATGCTCTGTTCTGAGCCACTGGATTCACCATCCACATAAGAGTGACCTGCATTCACATCAAACATGGGCTGATCAACCTTCTCTTTTCCTTTTCGTGATACCTGCATACCACTATCTGCATTACTTTGAGAAGATTCTCCTGATCTCAATCTGCCTGTCCATGGCGAAGAATGTGAACCACTGCTAGAGGACGCTCCAGGTCCACTAATATTTTGTGACTGCTGCTGTGAATTCTGTGCAGCATTACCATTTTGTGCATCTATATCATCAATCACATTTACTGGTTTATACCAGCTACTCATCTCATCAAAAACAACATCTCTGCTCACTGTAAACTTACGAGTAGAAGGGTTATAGCATCTATACCCTTTTTGCTGCAGAGAGTAACCAATAAAGATGCACTTCTCAGCTTTTGGATCCAACTTGGATCTCAACTCATCTGGCACATGTACATAGGCAATGCAACCAAAAATTTTCAAATGAGAAATATCTGGTTTCCTACCAGTATACCTCTCCTCTGGAGTCATTCCATGTATTGCTGCAGTGGGAGTCCTGTTCATTATGTAGACTGCTGTAGCAACTGCTTCAGCCCAATAAAAATCTGGCAGGTCTTTTTCATTGAGCATGGCACGAGACACCTCTCCAATATGTCTGTTTTTTCTTTCTGCAATTCCATTTTGTTGTGGGGTATAACTGCATGAATATTGCTGCTTTATGCCATGCTCCTGCAGGAACCTTGCAAACTCATTTGAGAGGTACTCTCCCCCTCCATCTGACCTTAGGCATTTTATCTGCAGGCCTGTTTCTTTTTCAACCATAGCTTTAAGAGTTTTGAAATGCCCAAAAACTTCACTTTTCTTTTTCATAAAATACACCCAAACTTTTCTGCTATAGTCATCAATAAAAGTGACAAAATAATGACAGCCTCCAAGAGATGCAGCTTTAGTAGTCCACACATCAGAGTGGATTAATTCCAATGGCTTCTCACTCTCTTGAACATGTCTAGGAAATGGTTTCCTTGCCTGTTTTCCAAACTGACAGGCTTCACATACCTTATGCATTTCTGCAACCTTGAATTTGGGCAATCCTGCAACAATATTTTGGGCCTGCATTGATTTAAGTCGCTGTACATTAACATGACCAATGCGTTTATGCCAGATATCAATATCTGCAACTACACCGGTCCCATGTGCAAACATTGCTGCACTCAATTCAGACATGTCTGCATCCAACGTAAACATTCTGCCCTTCTTCTTTCCTTTTGCTATCAAGCGACCTTTATTTTTCATATCCTCAACAAAGCATCCATGAGGATTAAATCTGACCTGCAAGCCCTGTTCAACCATTTGACCAACAGAAACCAGATTCTTGGTGATATTCGGGACATGAAATACATCGGACAGGTATTTCTTTTTCCCATCCTGCATAGACAAGGGAATTTTTCCAATCTGCACAATAGGATGTGCAGTATCATCACCAGTCTCCACAAATCCTGGTTTTTCCATTTTCCTTGCATCCTCCATCCATTCTGCATGACCTGTCATGTGGTTTGATGCACCTGAGTCAACATACCATACATCATTGCTTTCTTCTGCACTTGTCATAGAATTGTTCATGTGCTGCACCATGAACAAATGCTCATTTCTGTCATCACCCTGTCTACTAGAAGATGCATAATTCCCTTGTTGCAGTTTTCCATTCATGATGTCATTCTGCTTTTTATAGCAGTCTTTAGCCATATGACCCATTTTACCACAGTAGTAGCATTCAACATTACTGTTTGCATTTTGGCCTCTTTGCCATCCACCACGACCTCTTTGGCTCCCCCTGCCTCTAGAGTTACCACGTCCTCCTCCATAGGACTGGTTTTCTTGAGTTTGCTGCATATTCTGATTTCTGCCACGGCCTCCAAATCGGCCTCCTCTACCTCTGCCTCTACCTCTTCCAGCATTTGAGTAGAAGACAGCTTCTTTTGAAGTTCCTCCTGAAGAAGATGCACCACCATTTCTCTGTTCCTCAGAAATTAGAAGAGCAATCAACTCCTCAAAATCAGGAAATCTTTCACGAACTGAAATGGATGTCCGAAACTGTGCATAATCCTTTCCTAGACCATTCAAGGTCACGGAAACTAAATCATCATCTTCCACTGGCGACCCAATGGAAGCAAGTGCATCTGCAATCTTCTTCACCTTCATGTGGTAGTCGTTGATGCTCATACTTTCTCTTTGCACATTATGCAACTCTTGCTTGAGCTGCATTTTCCTGGCTTGCGTATTTGTGCTATACATTTTTGACAAAGTATCCCATGCCTCCTTTGGCGTACTTGCATCCTGAATATGCACAATCATAGAGTCTGAAATACTGATAGACAGCCAATACATAACTTTCCTGGCTCTCTCATGCCATGTTTTAAATGCCTGCATTTGTTGTTGATTGGGAACATCAGGAAGAACTGGTTCTTCTTCATTTCCTGCAACAAATTCCCAATATCCTTTTCCCATAAGGAAATTCGTCATTCTAAACTTCCATGCCTGGAAGTTGTTCTTGTCAAGCTTTTCAGTGACAATCTGTGAAAGAGAATCAGACGCCATTACAGAATACTGCAAGAAATTCTGTCACTGCAAAAAACACAGCTTCACCCTCACAAGGGCAAATCTGCAAAACTGGCGAAAGTGGTATTTGACCACACAGTCACTTCCTGGTGACGATTTTGCATAAACAGAAACCAAGGATGATTCTGAAACTCCCAAGGTCTCTGCGCACAAGCATACGATGCAATTTCTACAGTAACTTTTCACCGACCTGTAGAACAGTGGTCGCACAGCATAAAACTGAGCCTTTTCTTGAGTGCGTGCAGAAAACTTCCTTCTGCAAAACAGGCCCCGAAATGGCCTCAAATCAAAAAAACAAGGTCGCCAAGGGCTAAAGCCCTCTCCCGCAGCATATACTGCCCTCTTGCTTCACCGCGAAGGGCGTCTCAACCTGAGACAATGCACTCCTGCAATTTCCGGCTGTGCTACCTGCAGAGATCTGCTCCCAAAACAGGAAATGAAAGCAACACTGCTCCTCTTACCAGACCACCGCGAGCTTGGCTTGCTTTCTTGAGCTCCTTACCACGAACAAGGCTCTGATACCATGTCAAGATTGTGGGAGAGAAGGAAGGAGTCTCGCTTGAAGCTTTCTTGCTTGCACAATGGGGGAAGACACACAAGGGTGGAGGCTGAAAACAGTTTTCCTCTTCTTAGTTGTGTAAGCCAAAAAGAACTCAAGTACAAAGAAATAGAAGAACCCTATATATGGGTCTCAAACCAAACTCAACTAACTAAGGTGGCATACTAACTGAGCCACGAACTAGAGTAGATAAGGATAGCTATCATGTAGCTATTATTCATGGGCGGTGTACCAACCGCGTCTGCAACTGACAAGTCGGTGACATAAATATACAACGGTCACCCTGGCGTATCACGAGTGGAGCTCGATATCTCAACAACACCTACAGCCTTAACTCATAATATGTCACCATATGAGCAAATGTATGGGAGGACACCCACGATTGCATGCTTTAGAGTCTTTGGATGTGTTTGTTATGTTCATGTTCTGGATGATTTGAGAAGGAAGATGGAACCAAAGGCTGTAAAATGCATTTTCCTTGGATATCCTGATGAGAAGAAGGGATACAAATGCTATGATCCAGTGAATAAGGAAGTATACATAAGCAGAGATGTCAGATTCGGTGAATATGAATCATGGTACAAGCCCAAAATTGCAGTGGATGTTGATTCGTATGAAAGCAATGATGATGATGGCTATGGAAGGAAAATTTTAGCAATCAACAAGATTGAAAATCAGCATGTGGAAGAAGCTTCAAGACCTCAAGAGAATGTTGAAAGCAGTGGCAATTATAGTCCATGGAGTGGTAGGTTGAGAAGTGCACAAAGGAGTGCAGAAGTTGCGAAAGAAAAGAGACCTATGGTTGAAAGTTTAGAATATGAATCTATAGATGATGAGTATGACATTCCGCATGTTAAAACACCTGGCACTAGAAGTGCAGGAAAGTATGTTCCACCACATGCTAGATCAGTTGAGACACATGGTAGTGCACCTCAATTGAGAAGGTAAAAAAGGGTAAGGTATCCAATTGATAGATTGACTTATAATGGGTTCATGAAGATGCATTATGCATACATGTAGGTTTCTTATGTACAACATGTGGAGCCTACTTGCTTTGAAGAAGTAGTAGAGAGCAAAGAGTGGAGACAAGCAATGAATGAAGAGATGGATGCACTAAGGAAAAACAAGACTTGGGATTTGGTGAAATTACCTCATGGCAAGAAATCCATTGGATATGTAAATGGGTTTATAAGGTCAAATGTAAGTCGGATGGTTCTCTTGAGAGGTATAAAGCAAGGATGGTTGCAAAAGGACATGCACAAACTTATGGTTTGGACTATGAAGAAATATTCACTCTAGTAGCTAAAATGATGATAGTGAGATCGGTGATTGCCTTGGCTTCTATCTATGGTTGGAAGCTTTATCAAATGGATGTGAAAAATGCATTTTTGAATGGAAACTTAGAAGAGGAAGTGTACATGGATCAACCAAAGGGCTATGTAGATCCAAAATACCCACATTATGTATGCATGTTGAAGAAGGATTTATATGGACTGAAGCAAACACCAAGAGCATGGTGTGATAGAATCAACAAATTCTTATGCATTATGGGATTTTAGGAGAGCAAAGTTGATTATTCACTTTATGTGAGGCATACAAAAGATGGTATGGTTGTTGTTTTCATCTATGTTGATGATCTCATTATTACATGTACACCTGAGAAGGAGATTGTTGAAGTCAAGCATGGGTTACATAAAGAGTTTGATATAAAGGACCTTGGTTTGTTGAGATACTTCTTGGGAATTGAGGTTATTGACACACCTCATGGTATGTGGCCGATACAAAGGCAATATGTATTGGAGATGTTGGAATAATATGGCATGACAGGATGCAAACCGATTGATACACCATTGAATCAAAATGTTAAGTTGATGGATGATGGATCTTATGTTGAGGATGTCACAATGTTTAGAAAGATGGCTGGTAGTCTTATCTACTTGACCATTACAAGACCAGACTTGAGTTATGCTGTTGGATTGATAAGTCACTTTATGTAGAAACCATGCAAATCACATTTGGATGTAGTGAGAAGAGTTCTTAGGTATGTGAAGAAGATAGTTTGCTATGGGTTGTTTTATGAAAAAGGATTCGAGCCCACATTGTTTGGATACTCAGATGCAGACTGGGCAGGTAACTCTATGGATAGAAGATCTACTAGTAGCTATGCATTATCATTTGGTTCAACCATGGTAAGTTGGAGCAGTAAGAAGCAACCTACAGTTGCCCTATCAAGCACCGAAGCACAGTATTGCATTGGCAACATGTGAGCAGACATGGTTGAGATTGATCTTATATGACATGGGGATAGAGATTGATGGTGGAGTCATTATGTATTGTGACAATGTTAGCAACATTATGTTGGCAAAGAACCCAGTCTACGATGCAAGGAAAAACACATAGAAGTGCACTATCACTTCATTAGAGAGAAGGTTATTGATGGAGAGATTGACTTGGTCCATGTCAAAACAAATGATCCAGTGGTGGCTGATATCTTTACCAAAGCATTAGGTAAATATAAGTTTGAGTATTTTAGGAGTGTACTTGGAGTATTACCTTTGCAAGCTCATTCTGAGCTTGAGGGGGAGTGTTGAGAAATAAGGAAATATCATAAGATTTATCTATGGTTGTATTGAGACTTGTAAGGACAAAAAGAAGATAAAAAGAGAATAATGAACATGAGGTGAGCGTGTAGCTCCTGACCTCTGCTTGCTCCATCTCTCGGATTCCCTCCACTTAAATTTGTCATAATCCTCTCTGGTTCATAGATAATTAACACATCCTCATCAAGGGGAGGTAGTTTTTCAATAACTTGAATATCAGGTCCAATATACTTTTTGAGCTGAGAGACATGGAAAACATTGTGAATATAGGTGGTTGAAGGAAAATCAAGTTGGTAGGCAAGATCTGTAACTTTTCTTGAAATTTAGTATGGACCATAATAGCGATGAGTAAGCTTATTATGTCCGCCTTTAAGAGGAGCATAGTAGAACTTACGTACTTTCAAGAAGTCCCATTCTCCCTCTTCAAAGTTTGCATGCCTTTGCTTATCATCATCATAAGATTTCATAGTCTCTTGTGCTTTTCAAATATTTTTCTTACATTGCTTCATTAGGACCTCCATCTTTTCTAGCTCTTCCTTCGTAAGGGGATTCACTTCAGCATGAAATAGGGCTAGCCTCAAATGGTGACATGTAGCATACTATTTCTTAATGGTATGAAGTATGGCTAACATTTCTTACTCATAGATGTAGATCTCTCTTTCTTTGTCATCCAACTTTCTACTTTCATAGGCAATAACATCATGGTCTTGGCATAGAATAACCCTAATACCACTACCACTAGCATCAACATAGATGGTGAATTCTTTAGAAAAGTCTGGGCACATTAAAATATGTGTTGAAATGAGGATACTTTTTAGCTCATTAAAGCTCTTCATGGCTATAGCATCCCAAAAGAAAGCATCTTTCTTCAATCTATCAGTGAGAGGAGCTGCTGGATGAGCATAATTCTTGATGAATCTTTGATAAAAGAGGATAGTGGTAGAAATCCTCTCAATGAAGTAGAATTTTGTGATGTAGGTCAATATTTAATGCATTATACCTTCTTTGGATGCACTTGATCCCTTTCTCACCCACAATATAACCCATATTCTACCTCACTGGCCATAAAAGAACTTTTTCTTTTCTTTGCAAAAAGCTTCATACATGCTATAAATGATCCTCTCTATTCCTACTATATATGAGAATATCATCAAAGAATACCAAGATAAATATATACAAGAATGGTTGTAAAACTTTATTCATGAAAGCTAGAATATAGCAGGTGCATTGAAAAGCCCAAATGGCATAACCAAGAAGTGGTAGCGATCCCTTTCTATTCTAAAAGCCATCTTATACTCATCACCTTCCTTCATCTTGATTTGTGGGTAGCCTAGACTCAAATCAATCTTGGTAAAAACCTTTGCATCCTTGCGTTCATTTAAAAAATCATTAATGTGGGAGATTGGGTACTTGTTCTTTATAGTGCTCTTGTTGAGGTCCCTATAATCAATGCACATCCTAAATGATCCATCTTTCTTCTTAACAAGGTTGATGACATACTTTGTGGTAAAGCCCAACTCTTATGAAACATCTTAGCCTCTATTACTTGGAATACCATGGTTTCAACATTATACCTAAAGTTGTTTCCTTGTTTAGAAGTATATACGGTCAGTATGTAGGAATATTTCTAAAAGTGTATAAAGCCCTATTCTCATGTCTATAAGCCTCTCTTTGTTGGCTGAAATGCTATCCAACCTTGTTGGCTGATTTGAATGATAAGTGACTCCTATTTAGGACTGACAAGGGCTCACTTATTTTCTATATTTTTGGCTATAGTGTTTAGTAAACTGTATGACTAAATGTACATTTGCAAGCTTTGCTACCCCTAGCTCTATCGAAAGGTTTGGATCTAATTCAAAAATATACTTATTCAACTTTGCTAAATAAAAAATGCTCATACATGGAAAGGTTTAGAAACTGGCTGAAATACTCCCTAATCGTAGAGCCTTGTTTTCTAAGATCGTATCACTTTTTTTTCAACCTTTCTTTTTCCATTAGAGATACAAAACCTATGTCATGGCTAATTTAAAGTCCTCCCATGTATGAAAATGGTTGAAATATCAAAATGAGGGCAAGAGAGAGTGTGCACAAGAGGGAGAGAGAGAGAGCTCAAGTACAAGAAGAAGATCTTGCTTAATGAGTTGTTCGCAAGTACAATTGGTACACTCTCCTCTACATTGAGAGTGACCTCTAGACTATTTAAATAGCCTTTGGATGGCTAGGGTTAGGGTTTTCCCATGCTCTCTAGTTCATTCACGCCTAGCTACCCTTATCCACCCTTGCATACATAGGGTTCACATGCCTATCTCTCAACATCCCCTGTCAATGCCAAAGTGGCATTGGACTACAAGACATGTTAATTCCCCCACCTTAAACAAAATGGGATGCCTTTATAAATTAGGCTACAATAGTGCTTATAAGTAGAGCATTTATAGATTTAGAAAAGTCTATCATCAAGTGCTTTGGAGACAAAGTTGGCCTCCAATTATTTTGGCACTTTAGGGATTGTAGGACATTAACTGGTAATATTCCCTATCTTCTTACATTTGTTGCACTTCATTTTGTTAGGATATTTTTTCAAACAGCTGCTTATAAGATTTCCCTTTCTTGTTGCAAAAGGAGCATTTGGTGAAAATAGTATGAACCAAGAGTTACTCAATGGCTATTGAAGTAGATGCCTAACTACTGTTGTCTTCGTTTTGATTTCTTTTCTCCTCATCTAAACAAGATTGGATGGTGCTTTCCAAGGTTGTATTAGGGGTATTTGTAAGATTAGTTACAAGGGTTGGGAATATCTTCTTTACAACTTTCAAGAGAATTGCAATGGCATCTTCATCATGAATTGGAGCTTGAACTAAGGATAGTTGTGCCATGAGCCCCTTTAGGTCAGAGATGAACTTACCTAGGTCTTCTCCTTGCTTATACTCCATGCTAAAAATTTTGATCTTAAGAAAAAAATTAGAGTTCTTTCATTTAACACCATAAAGATTTTCAAGCTCATCCCATTTCTCCTTGGTAGCAAAGAGTTGGTCAATGTGATAAATTAGGGATTCATCCAAATGAAGCATGATTATAGTTTGGAATCTTTCATCATTTTCTATATCAAGTAGGTTTGATGGGTTACTAACCTTGGTTCCTTTGATGAAGGGCCTCTACTACATGCCTTACATTGGCTCTATGGCACTAGCCGGGCTTCTACTACATGCCTCAAACCACCCCACACGGCCTCCAAACTAGGAGTGTCTAAGTGCTTTGCATTTGTATGGTTCGTAGTCCAATGGATAGTTTCTTTTCCCACACTCCTCAGAGGGAGTCCCTAAACGTGTTGGTGTTATACACCATGTAAGCACAACAAAGGGATGCCCCTCGTCGGCTAATCAACACGGCTTCACTATGTCTCTCCTACACCTTTGGATTGGCCCTAAGATGTGATGTGAATATAGAACACATTCAAAACATAGTCCCCTATTTTGATTGATTGATCCAAGAGATAATGAATAATCCTCACAAAATATCTCTCTAAGGAGCCAAATATTTATCCCTACACCTTAGGGTACCTCACACTCTCCATGTAGGTCATCATTCATAAGAATAATTGCTATGCATCCAAGATATGATACCATATGTTGCGTGCAATGCAATAGTGTATGAATACTATGTCAAGATTGTGGGAGAGAAGGAAGGAGTCTCACTTGTAGCTTGCTTGCTTGCACAATGGGGGAATACACACAAAGGCGGGTTTTTCTCTTCTTAGTTTGTGTAAGCCAAAAAAACTCTCTTACAAAGAAATAGAAGAACCCTATATATGGGTCTCAAACCAAACTCAACTAACTAAGGTGGCATACTAAGTGAGCCACGAACTAGAGTAGATAAGGATAGCTGTCATCTAGCTATTATTCATGGGCGGTGTACCAATGGCATCTGCAAATTGACAAGTCGGTGACATAAATGCACAACGGTCACCCTGGCATATCACGAGTGGAGCTCGATATCTCAACACTCCCCCTCGAGCTCAATCTCGATTCCTGCACACCAAGCATGTCTCTGAACTTGCACAGCTTCTCCGCGCCCAATGCCTTCGTAAATATGTCAGCTACCTGATCCTCTGTGCTGACATATACTAGATCAATAAGACCTAGTAAAACTCTCTCTCGCACATAGTGATAATGCACCTCAATGTGCTTTGTTCTAGCATGATAGACTGGGTTATTTGCCAAGTGTATACTACTCATGTTGTCACAATAAATGATAACTGGCCCATCTGTAGGCTGATGCATATCATAAAGTAGCTTATGCAACCAAGCTACCTCACATGCAGCCATTGCTGCGCCCCTGTACTCAGCCTCTGTGCTCGACAAGGCAACTGTAGGCTGTTTCTTGCTGCTCCAAGTGACTGCAACACTCCCAAAAGAGAACACATATCCACTGGTAGATCGTCTATCAGAAATACTACTAGCCCAATCAGCATCAGTGTATCCATGCAACTGTATCTGAACCCCAGTCTCATAAAGTAGTCCATACTGCAATGTGGACTTCACATACCTGAGTATGCATCTAGCCACATCCAAATGCGGTTTCCTTGGAGCCTGCATAAACCGACTTACCAATCCAACATCATAGCTTAAATCTGGCCTGGTAATAGTCATATAAATCAAACTTTCTACTATGCGTTTGTACATAGTAGGGTCTTCTAGAAGCTCACCTGCATCCGCGCTTAGCTTCACATTCTACTCCAAAGGAACTGAAATAGGCTTACAGCCTGTCATCCCATATTTGGACCCATTTTACCACAGTAGTAGCATTCAACATTGCTCTTTGCATTTTGGCCTCTTTGCCATTCACCACGACCTCTTTGGCTCCCCCTGCCTCTAGAGTTACCACGTCCTCCTCCATAGGACTGGTTTTCTTGAGTTTGCTGCATATTTTGATTTCTACCACGGCCTCCAGACTGGCCTCCTCTACCTTTGCCTCTACCTCTTCCAGCATTTGAGTAGAAGACAGCTTCTTTTGAAGTTCCTCCTGAAGAAGATGCACCACCATTTCTCTACTCCTTAGAAATTAGAAGAGCAACCAACTCCTCAAAATCAGGAAATCTTTCATGGACGGAAATGGATGTTCGGAACTGTGCATAATCCTTTCCTAGACCATTCAAGGTCATAGAAACTAAATCATCATCTTCCACTGGCGACCCAATGGAAGCAAGCGCATCTGCAATCTTCTTCACCTTCATGTGGTAGTCATTGATGCTCATACTTTCTCTTTGCACATTGTGCAACTCTTGCTTGAGCTGCATTTTCCTGGCTTGCATATTTGTGCTATACATTTTTGACAAAGTATCCCATGCCTCCTTTGGCGTACTTGCATCTTGAATATGCACAATCATAGAGTTTGAAATGCTGATAGACAGCCAGGACATAACTTTCCTAGCTCTCTCGTGCCATGCTTTAAATGCCTGCATTTGCTGTTGATTGGGAACATCGAGAAGAACTGGTTCTTCTTCATTTCTGCAACGAATTCCCAATATCCTTTTCCCATAAGGAAATTCGTCATTCTGAACTTCCATGCTTGGAAGTTGTTCTTGTCAAGCTTTTCAGTCACAATCTGTGAAAGAGAATCATATGCCATTACAAAACACTGCAAAAAATTCTGTCACTGCAAAGAACACAGCTTCAGCCTCACAAGGGCAAATCTGCAAAACTGAGAAAGTGGTATTTGACCACACAGTCACTTCCTAGTGATGATTTTGCATCAACAGGCAACAAGGATGATTCTGTAACTCCCAATGTCTTTGCGCACAAGCATATGATGCAACTTCTACAGTAACTTTTCACCGACCTGTAGAATAGTGGTCGCACAGCATAAAACAGGGCCTTTTCCTGAGTGCGTGCAGAAAACTTCCGGCTCCAAAACAGGCCCCGAAATGGCCTCAAATCAAAAAAATAAAGCAAGCAAGGGCTAAAGCCTGCTCCCGTAGCATATACTGCTCTCTTACTACACCGCGAAGGGCGTCTCAATCTGAGACAATGCACTCTTGCACTTTTCGGCTGTGTTACCTGTAGAGACTTGCTCCCAAAATAGAAAATGAAAGCAACACTCCTCCTCTTACCAGAACACCGCGAACTTGGTTTGCTTTCTTGAGCTCCTTACCACGAACAAGGCTCTGATACCATGTCAAGATTGTGGGAGAGAAGGAAGGAGTCTCACTTGTAGCTTGCTTGCTTGCACAATGGGGGAATACACACAAAGGTGGAGGCTGAAAACAGTTTTTCTCTTCTTAGTTTGTGTAAGCCAAAAAAACTCTCTTACAAAGAAATAGAAGAACCCTATATATGGGTCTCAAACCAAACTCAACTAACTAAGGTGGCATACTAAGTGAGCCACGAACTAGAATAGATAAGGATAGCTGTCATCTAGCTATTATTCATGGGCGGTGTACCAATGGCATCTGCAACTGACAAGTCGGTGACATAAATGCACAACGGTCACCCTGGCATATCACGAGTGGAGCTCGATATCTCAACATACTATGCTCAAACAAGTTTATTTATTATCAATCAACATTATGAAGATACGAAGATAGTTCTTTTCATGCTTTTCTTCTAAAGCAAAAGTGCTTCATTGCTTAGGGCTAGTACTGAGCCTTCTTGTGTTACTAGACCCTTTAGATTTTAAATCACATATATCCTATATGCTATGCATCATAAAAACATCAAAATTTAGTGTATTTTAAGCACTCAACAACCCCCTTCTCCCTAATGGTTAACATTGTGTATTCATTGGTAGGTTTAGAGCGCGTTTTTCATGTATTTTCCTTTCACAAAAGCAATAAGAATTCACTTTAACATGGAGATAGGGCTAAACTAAGGCTAAATCTCATGCTTCAGCTCTACCATACATTCACAAATACAAATCTTATTTTTTCTTATTTTTTGGATGTGAAAAAAATCCAATTTTGATATTTTTCTTATTTTTTTGCTACACACACACACACACACACACACACACACACACACACACACACACACACACACACACACACACACACACACACACACACACACACACACACACACACACACACACACACACACACACACACATACACACACAAATTTATTAATTTAAAATGATTGATCTAGGTGAGAATTATTTTCCTATCACATTTTATCCAATAAAAACAGTATATGCATGAAAAAACCCAAAAAATCGTATATTTTTCTTAAACCACAAATTTGCAGGTTTTACGTGTTTAGCATAAAATGATTATACAACTGATTTTTCTTGATTTCTTTAACATGACTAATAAATCAGAGCATTGGCAAGCAAATACAATCATTTTCAACAAAGTTCAACCAAAATTTATTATAAAACAATGAAATTTACCTCTCTTGCTCATAAAATCACATATTGCGATGTACAAATTTTGAAATTGGAGGCCCGCTGACGCTTCCCAATAGCTACTGACGATCCGTCTGACCTTGATCTATGCCTCTTTACACTCCCACATTATCGCATGATCAAAATCTTTCATCTCAGCTCCCACCCCCTTCTCTCATACACTAATCCATGGGGACACACAACAAGAGGAGAGAGGAGAGAGAAATACTAAAATAAGATCTCTTCATAGAATGTGCCATTTTTTGATCTGTTTGTTGCGATGGAGGGCGAGGAAATTGAAAACTCTCATGGCCTAGAGCATTCCCTACAACTCCACCATGCTAAAAATGGAAAATTTTAATCATTTTGGGGGCGTCGAAAGAAACGGTGCCCCCTCCCACGTTTCATGAAAATGGTGTCTCTTCAATTCTCTACACTAACTAAGCTCATTAAACTTTAATCACAAAAAAATAGGTTCATGTCCTTGTGTTCACACTTTGGCAAAGTGGTTTTTTCTTTTTTGGTGGGGCAAACGAGCTTGGATTCGGGATTATTCGGTCAGTTGGCTTCATGTTGTTAAAATCTATAATCCTGGCCTCCGTTGTCATGCACTTTTTGGCTCCCCGATTACATAATGTTTCATAATGTGAACCCTTTACTACGGGGATCAAACAGAGGGTCAAACAAACTCTGATCGACGATTTGAGACTTGCTTTGGGTTCCTGGTAGCATCGAACTCCATCTAAGAAAACTCTAGGTCATTGATCCACGACTGTCTCATTTTTCATGAAAAATTGATCTTTTACGATCTCCTGGGCTCTTTTTTGCTCAAAACAATCTCTAAAAATCCACTCTCATTGGCGACCATGGGATAGGGCGACTCAGCTTGTTGAACCCCACGAACTGATATGCATACATAACAACCATAAAAAGCATCAAGCTGCCACAAAAAGTAATACACAACAAAGCACAAGAATAGCTCTCAACCTACCCCTTGTCAAAATCAAGGCATGAAGATCCTCAAGGGATAGGCCCAACGTAATCTAATAGAAATCCAGAGTAACTTGCTAACCAAGCGTTCCAACATAGACTAGCTGAAAGAACTATCAAAGATGTCATCCTAGATGGTGACATGAACTTACCCACCCAACTTAGGATAACTAGATTAGGAACTCGTACCAAATGAGGACTCCTATAGCTTGGCCATCGTATATTTTCTTTTAACACATTTTTCTTTCAAGGTTTCCATACTCGGGCGTGTAAAAAGGAGGGAACTGAGTGCAGAGTGACCCAAGGAGAACATGTCATTGGTCTCAGGTCCTGACTCAGTATCTAAGAACCTACCAAGCTCTCATGAGACAACACTTAATTCTTTTTTTTTTGCTCTCTTTTATTTTCACTTCAACCTACCTTATTTCTTTATTTTGGCTAGTTGCTACCCCTAGGAACCTACCAGGCCTTCACAAGGTGATAATCAACTACTTTGGAGATTTTTCTTTCTTGTATTTTCTATTGTAAGGGGTTAGAAGGCTTTTTATATACCACTATATTGCTTTATATTTCAATTATATTCAAACATTTCTATTCTTCTTATTTTTGACAAGCTTCTCTAATTGCCTCACACTAGTAGGGACTCTTAGAATAGTTGCCTAGTATTCTAGCAGAATAGGTTCACTAGGACTACCTTCTAAAACATGTCTTTAATGCCTAACAATGTCTTTACAGGAGGTAGACAACTACTTGGACCTCTTCTAGATATGCCTAACCTAACCCTAGGACTCTATGTCTCAATTTCCGGTCCCCAACAAAAGAATAGTTCTTCCCACAAGTACATAACCACATATAATAGAAAAGAACAATACTCATAAAGAAAGAACATCACTTGGATTGGCCACAAGAATCTTTGGCATAGCAATGGCTCCTTCCAAGTCTCATTGAATCTATTTAGCACACCACTAAAATAGAACCCATTAACCACACCCACATTAAACAAACACATGGCCTTCTTAGCCTAATGAATTTCACTACAGAATGACTCGCCCTCTTGGCCTTACAAAATCAAACATTAAAACTGAACAGAAATAGCCCTCTTGGCCTAATGAGATAATCCACTTCACTACCATTTAGCAACATACTGCTAAAACAAACCCTTGGTCACAACGTAGCTCAGCTATAACACAAGACCTAAGGGCTCCACAGGCCCTATACTAAATGCATTAGGTTATTGGCTAACCCCTTGCATAAATAGCAAGGGGTGTTCAACGAATATGATGATAAACAATCCTATGCGTCCACCCATGATAGAGTAGGAAGATGCTTAATTTCTACTTGACTCATAACCCAAACTAGCCATCGGGCCAAAATAGGAGGTGTTAGCAAGAAGACCCCAAAGTGGTCTCAGGTGGAAGGCAATTGTAAGAGCTCCCTTGGACCACAATTGAAAAAGATATCTTCAACAAAGCATAATTAGTTAGGGAATTTGCAAAGTGATTCCACTGTTGGGGAACTAAACTAATAAGTCACCATCTCAAAAATATGTAGCATACCCAAGGCCGCACGATGATACATCCATAGGATGGGATCCCACACACTATAGGTCCCATTCAATTGATTGATCATTAGCTGCAAGTCACCTTTCACCAATAATAAGCGGATATGACTATATTGGGCTACATTCAGTCCCATAATCAAGGCCTTGTATTTTGCCATATTATTAGTAAAAGAGGGTCCTAAATATACTCCCATTTTCATAACAACCCTATGTCATTAGGGGTCTTTAATGACCACACCAACACTTGCATGTTTAGCAGGCCCTCTAGAAGCTCCATCAAAATACAAAGTCTACACCTAGTCTTCATTGATAGGCCATGCCATATTGATCAAGTCACTCATACTTATGATAATCAAAGTTAAGCCAAGAGAGGATGAGTAACAGTCACAATTCCTCCTTCCTCACTGAACTCAATAGGAACGCTACTCAAAATTCTTTGACAATGGTGGTAGTAGACCATAATATCCCACGTGAAAGATCCGTCTTGCTGCTCAATAACTTAATAATCTTTACTCCATAAGATCACTCGACCTTGTTGGTAACATTGCTCTAGATATGAATGCTCAAGATATGGAATGATTCTTCCCATCTGATTGTCTTGGTACCTACTGCAAGTTAAAGCTGAATCATGAAGGACCTGCACAGGCACCAAGCCCAACTTCAGTCTTTACATGTAGTAAGGCTTTAGCTTATTAAAATTAACTTTATTGTTAAACTCTACCCCCGACAAGTCTACTAAAAGAGTTATAGAGCCATTCTTTCCTATATGTATAATTTTATATAGCCCATCCCATTTGGGTTCTAGTTTACCAGGAAATAGCTTATGACGGGCATCATAATACAACACCAACTAACCCTTCACAAATTTATATTTCTTGGCCCGAAGGTCGTGAAGTGCTTTCATTCTCCTCTTTGTACCTCTTGATATAATAAATCGTGCAACCAAATTTCATCAAGATGTGTAAGAGAAATAAATCTTTTTTTCAATGCTTTTGTCTCTCCCAATGAATGATTGAGAGCAAAACACATAGTAAGCAAATCTCTCTCCAATGGTGAAATGTACTCTTCCCCATATACCAACTTGAATGGGGTGTGGCCTATAGCTCTCTTGAGTGTCGTATTGTAAGCCCAAACTACCACATACAATTTCCTATCCCAATCTTGCTTACTTTCAGACATTATCTTGGGTAAGATCCCTACAAGCTATTTATTCATACTCTCAACTCGATCATTTGCTTGCGGACTATATGGGGTAGTTTTATTGTGTTTAATCTTCAAAGCTTCCATCAAGGCTACTATAACCTTATTCAAGAAGTGCGTCTCTCGATCAGACACTATCTCCTTAGGTGGACCAAATTGGCAAACAATCTCCTCCATAATAAAACTGTCCATCTCCTTAGCATTATCCTTCATTGTTGCTCGAGCTTCAAAAAACCACTTTGTAAAGTAGTCTGTCATTATAATAAAATAATGCTTCTACATAGTCAATGAAGGGTAAATTGGTCCAACAAAATCAATATCCCATTTTTCAAAGGATAACATCACTAAAATAGGGTTTAGGAGTTGCTTATGATTCTCCCTAGCATCGTGTCTCTAGTAGACATCACAACTCTTAACATAACTGAAAGCATCCTAGAAGATCGATGGCCACCAATATCCATCATGGAGAGCTTTTTGGGGAGTAAGCCGTCCAACAAAGTGAATCATGGCATTCCTCAAGAATGAATGGTACCTCATTAGGTACTATACAATGATAATAAATATTGTCCACTCCTTTTCGATACAAGACACCGCTATAATTGAAAGTGTAGTGCTTGTTGGTTGATCTTTCTCTTCTGTGACTTTGATCTCTTGTGGATAGATAACACATTATAGCGGTATATCAAGAAGGGATGGAAGGTGCATCAATTTTGTATAAACCTTCAATGCCACTTTCTTCAGCCATAACTTCCTTTGGCTCCTCGAAATCCACAAGAGATTCCACAATATCCTGCATCTTCATGTGGCTTGCTCCTAATCTCATAATTGAACTCAAGCAAAGTGATTAACCACTTTGCTAAATAGTCAAGCAACTGCAACTTGTTCATTAATGGTCTAAGTCCTTTTGCCTTCATAAAAAATACTACCTTCTCATAGAGAATATAACGCCTAAAATTCTTTGTCATGAAAACCATACTAAGGTACAATTTCTCCATTTAAGTATAGTTGACTTAGGTATCTACAATTTCTTACTATCAAAGGGTATTAGATGATACCATTTCTCCTCCCAAATCTGGGCTAAATAGAAGCTAATACTATGCATTGTTGCTGCTATGAATATATAAAAAACTTCACCCCTTTTAGGTGCTCTTAGGATTGTCACTTTCACTAGTTCCTTCTTCACATCCTCAAAGGATACTCGATAAGTGTCATTCCAAGTAAACATACAATTAAAGGATAACAAGTTCCTCAATGGAAATGCTCTTTCTGCCAAGGCATTGATAAATATCTGATAACATCCCATTGATGACAGAAAGCTACGCACCTCTTTTGCAGTACGTGGCGAGCTCATAGAGCGACTATAACCTTTATCTTTTTAGGGTCAGTCGCAATACTAGCCAAACTAACCAATGGCCCAGTAAAAACCCATAGGAAACCCCAAAGATACACTTTTGTGGATTAAGAGCAATGCAGAATAGCCTACAATGCTTAAAACATTTCCTTAAAATGATCAATTATCTTTCCCTTGTGCTGGCTACCCCTAGATCATCAATGAAAATTTTTAACTCCTCTGGGGAGATGTCACCAAAAGTCTTATCAGATGTACGTTTCCAAGAACTGGGCACATTGCATAATTGAAAGGCCATCACATGATACGCAAAGGTACCGAAGATAGTGATAAATGTTGTTTTCAGCATATCTTCCTCTGCAATAGCCATTTGGCTGTATCCAGCAAAGCAATCCATAGATAAATAGATTTTTCTACCCGCTAATTGATCAAAATTCTAATCAATGAATGGCAAGGGATAGTAATCCTTAAGCATTTGCTCATTAAGCTCTCTAAAATATACTCAAAACTGAATTTGATTGTTGTTGTTTTTCTTGATAACAGCTGGTGAACACCATTCTATTTGTTGAATTGGAAATATCAAACCAACTCTCCATGGTTTTGTCAACTCCTCGAATAGCATGTCCCTTAGTTCAAAAGGCATACACCTTACTTTTTGTTGCATAGGGTGGCTACCTTCCTTTGGAGGAATGGTATCAACAACTAGGCTAGGAGAAATACCTCTCAGCTCATTATAACTTAGCAAAAATGTCACAGAATTCCTAAATCAAGGACACATAGTTCGTCCTTTCTTCCAAACTGATCATGGACCCTAATTTAATTGGCCATGAATCATTCAGCATACCAAGATCCTCTCCTAAGCATTTATTGGCTCATTCAAAGTTACTTGATAGATATCCTCTGTAGTGGACCCGTTGTTGGATTTGTCACTTGATGATTGTTGAGATTGAGAGAGGCAAAGACAGAATGAGGAGCAAGCATGCTCTCATATTCTTCATTCATTCATTCTCACTTAACCACACACATAGAGTAAGTGTATACAATAGTACTAAGGTCCGTAGGACCATTCACATTGGATTTAAGACCATCGACTTATTTTAATGTCCCACACTTGCTGATACAAGTGGACAAGGCTAATGTCAGTCATACATACTAACAGGAGAATAGTATGAGCTTGATATTCTAACACTCCCCCTCAAGCTCAAGTCATCTGATGAAATCCAAGTAGCTGTCTAAAACTACTAAACTTATCTTTACGCAAAGAATTGGTAAAGATATCTGCAACCTGTTCATCAGTCTTCACATGCATAAGATCTACTCTCCTTGCAAGAACCATCTCTCTGATAAAATGGTAGTGTACCTCTATGTGTTTTGTCCTGGCATGGTATACTGGATTCGTTGCTAGGAGTACACTACTGAGATTGTCACATAATAAGGTCATTGGAGCATCCACCTAAATATCCAAATCAGCCATAAGCTTGAGCAGCCATGAAATCTCACATGCTGCCAATGCAGCACCCCTGTACTCTGCCTTAGTACTAGACAATGCAACAGTTGGTTGCTTCTTGCTACTCCAGCTGATCATGCCACTTCCAAAGGAAAAAGCATAACCACTCATAGATTGCGATCATATGAGCATCCTGCCCAATCCGCATTTGTGTATCCAACTAGTTTCAAGGGCTTATCTCTCATATAGAACAACCCATAATCTATAGTGGACTTAACATATCTCATAATCCACCTAACAACATCCAAATGTGACTTCCTGGGCTTCTGCATAAACTGACTTATGAGCCCAATTGCATAACTCAAATCTGACTTGGTGATAGTCAAATAGATTAGACTTCCAACCATCTGCATGTACATAGTCACATCCTGAATTTCAGCTCTAGTGCTAATGTCCAACTTGACATTCTGATCAAGGGGTGTATCCAATGGTTTGCATTCAGCCATGCCATAATTCTTTAGCATTTCCATGGCATAATGTTTCTGCATCAGCCATAAACCATTTTCAGCCTTGATTACCTCAATACCCAAAAAGTACTTCAACTCACCGAGATCTTTCACATCAAATTCAGATTTCAGCATCTTCATTACATGCCGTATGCCCAAGTCATCATTACCAGTGATTATTAAATCAGTAACATATATGACCAGGACTACCAAGCCAGTCTTCTTTGTAAATAGGCTATGATTAGCCCTACCAATAGTAAATCCCAACCTCTACAAGTAGTTACTGATCCTAGCATGCCAAGCTCTCGGAGCCTACTTCAGTCCATACAATGCCTTTTTCAGCTTGCATACATAATGCTGAAAATCAAGGTGAACATACCCTTCTGGCTAAACCATATCGACATCCTCTGCTAAGTCACCATTAAGAAAGGCATTCTTCACATCCATCTGCTGTAATTTCCAGCCTGTAGCAGTAGCCAAAGCAATCATAGTGCATATGGTTGCCGTCTTGGCAACAGGGCTAAATGTTTCCTCATAATCAAATCCATACTATTGGGCATACCCCTTAGCAACTAGCGTGGCTTTGTAACTTTCCACACTGCCATCCGACTTGCATTTGATTTTGTAGACCCATTTGCAGCCAATGGTCTTTTTTCCTTCAGGCAGTGGCACAAGATCCCATGTCTTATTTTCAGCCAAGGCATTCATTCCTTCATCCATGGCTGCACACCAGTTCTCATTTTCCACTGCTTCAGCATATGTACCTGGTTCTTTGATCTCCATCACTTTTGTCATGTAAGCATAATGCTTTGCAGTGTAGCCACTATATGTCAACCTGTCAACATGGTATTTGACCCTCTGTGAGCATCTAAGCTGTGGTGCACTGCTCGATTCCCCTCTCTCATGAGGCGGAATGTACATGTTCTACCTTGCACTAGGCGTATAAATAGTCGGAATACCAAGTTCACTGTCTAAAGTGTCAGTAGACTCATATCCAGAAGTCATTCTACCATGTGTCATCATCCTAGATACATCCTCAGTAACTTACATGTGACTTTCATGGGGATATGTTACATGTGCCAAAGACTTTCATGTGACTTACATTCGGCTTATAGCCATACAGCTTCTCAAACGGTGTCATCTCATGAATACCTGCAGTGGGAGTCCGATTCAAGATATACATGGCTGTTATAACAGCCTCAGCCCAATAATTGTTGAGATATCGAGCTCCACTCGTGATATGCTAGGGTGACCGTTGTGCATTTATGTCACCGACTTGTTAGCTACAGATGCGGTTGGTACACCGCCCATGAATAATAGCTAGATGACAGCTATCCTTATCTACTCTAGTTTGTGGCTCAGTTAGTATGCCACCTTAGTTAGTTGAGTTTGGTTTGAGACCCATATATAGGGTTCTTCTATTTCTCTGTACTAGAGTTCTTTTTGGCTTACACAACTAAGAAGAGAAAAATTGTTTTCAGCCTCCACCTTTGTGTGTATTCCCCCATTGTGTAAGTGAGAAAGCTATAAGTGATACTCCTTCCTTCTCTCCCACAATCTTGACATGGTACCAGAGTCTAGTTCGTGGTAAGGAGCTCAAGAAAGCAAACCAAGTTCGTGGTGTTCTGGTAAGAGGACTAGTGTTGCTTTCATTTTTCGAGTTTGAGAGCAAGTCTCTGTAGGTAGCACAGCCGGAAAGTGCAAGAGTGCATTGTCTCAGATTGAGACGCCCTTCGCGGTGTAGCAAGAGGGCAGTATATGCTGTGGGAAAAGGCTTTAGCCCCAGATTGCCCTCTTTTTTTGATTCGAGGCCATTTCGAGGCCTGTTTTGGAGGCGGAAGTTTTTCGCACGCACTCAGGAAAAGGCCCTGTTTTTTGCTGTGCGACCACTATTCTACAGGTCGATGAAAAGTTACCATAGAAATTGCATCATATGCCTGTGTGCAGAGACATTGGGAGTTACAGAATCATCCTTGTTGCCTGTTGATGCAAAATCATCACTAGGAAGTGAGTATGTGGTCAAATACCACTTTCGTCAGTTTTGAAGATTTGCCCTTGTGAGGCTAAAGCTATGTTTTTTGCAATGACAGAATTTTTTGTAGTGTTCTGTAATGGCATCTAATTCTCTTTCACAGATTGTCACTGAAAAGCTTGACAAGAACAACTTCCAAGAATGGAAGTTTAGAATGATGAATTTCCTTATGGGAAAAGGATATTGGGAACTCGTTGCAGGAAATGAAGAAGAACCAATTCTTCCTGATGTTCCCAATCAACAGCAAATGCAGGCTTTTAAAGAATGGCATGAGAGAGCCGAAAAAATTATGTACTGGCTGTCTATCAATATTTCAGGCTCTATGATTGTGCATATTTAGGATGCAAGTACGCCAAAGGAGGCATGGGATACTTTGTCAAAAATGTATAGCACAAATACACAAGCCAGGAAAATGCAGCTCAAGCAAGAGTTGCACAATGTGTAAAGAGAAAGTATGAGCATCAATGACTACCACATGAAGGTGAAGAAGATTGCAGATGCACTTGCTTCCATTGGGTCGCCAGTGGAAGATGATGATTTAGTTTATGTGACCTTAAATGGTGTAGGAAAGGATTATGCACAGTTCCGAACATCCATTTTCATCCGTGAAAGATTTCCTGATTTTGAGGAGTTGATTGCTCTTCTAATTTCTGAGGAGCAGAGAAATGGTGGTGTATCTTCTTCAGGAGGAACTTCAAAAGAAGTTGTCTTCTACTCAAATGCTAGAAGAGGTAGAGGCAAAGGTAGAGGAGGCCGATCTGGAGGCCGTGGTAGAAATCAGAATATGTAGCAAACTCAAGAAAACTAGTCCTATGGAGGAGGACGTGATAACTCTAGAGGCAGGGGCAACCAAAGAGGTCCTGGTGGATGGCAAAGAGGCTAAAATGCAAACAACAATGTTGAATGATACTACTGTGGTAAAATGGGTCATATGGCTAAAGACTGCTATAAAAAGCAGAATGACATCATGAATGGAAAATCGCAACAAGGGAATTATGCATCTTCTAGTATATAGGGTGATGACAGAAATGAGCATTTGTTTATGGTGCAGCACATGACCAATTCTGTGACAAGTGCAGAAGAAAGCAACGACGTGTGGTATGTTGACTCAGGTGCATCAAACCACATGACAAGTCATGCAAAATGGATGCAGGATGCAAGGAAAATGGAAAAACCAGGATTTGTGGAGACTAGTGATGATACTGCACATCCTATTGTGAAAATTGGAAAAATTCCTTTGTCTATGCATGATGGGAAAAAGAAATACCTATCGGATGTATTTAATGTCCCGAATATCACCAAGAACTTGGTTTCTGTTGGTCAAATGGTTGAGCAGGGCTTGCAAGTTAGATTTAATCCTCATGGATGCTTTGTTGAGGATATGAAAAATAATGGTCGCTTGATAGCAAAAGGAAAGAAGAAGGGCAAAATGTTTACATTGGATGCAGACATGTCTAAATTGAGTATAGGAATGTTTGCACATGGGACCGGTGTAGCTGCAGATATTGATATTTGGCATAAACGCATTGGTCATGTTAATGTACAACGACTTAAATCAATGCAAGCCCAAAATATTGTTGCAGGATTGCCTAAATTCAAGGATGCAGAAATGCATAAGGTATGTGAAGCCTATCAATTTGGAAAAAAACAGGCAAGGAAACCATTTCCTAGACATGTTCAAGAGAGTAAGAAGCCATTGGAATTAATCCACTCTGATGTGTGGACTACTAAAGCTGCATCTATTGGAGGCTGTCATTATTTTTTCACTTTTATTGATGACTATAGCAGAAAAGTTTGGGTGTATTTTATGAAAAAGAAAAGTGAAGTTTTTGGGCATTTCAAAACTCTTAAAGCTATAGTTGAAAAAGAAATAGGCCTACAAATAAAATGCCTAAGTTCAGATGGAGGGGGAGAGTACCTCTCAAATGAGTTTGCAAGGTTCTTGCAGGAGCATGGCATAAAGCAGCAATATTCATGTAGTCATACCCCACAGCAAAATGGAATTGCAGAAAGAAAAAACAGGCATATTGGAGAGGTATCTTGTGCCATGCTCAATGAAAAAGACCTGCCAGATTTTTACTGGGCTGAAGCAGTTGCCGCAGCAGTCTACGTAATGAACAGGACTCCCACTGCAACAATACATGGCTTGACTCCAGAGGAGAGGTATACTGGTAGCAAACTAGATATTTCTCATTTGAAAGTTTTTGGTTGCATTGCCTACGTTCATGTGCCAGATGAGTTGAGATCCAAGTTGGATCCAAAAGCTGAGAAGTGCATCTTTATTGGTTATTCTCTGCAGCAGTAGAAAGGGTATAGATGATATAACCCTTCTAGTCGTAAGTTTACAATGAGCAGAGATGTTGTTTTTTATGAGATGAGTAGCTGGTATAAACTAGTAAATGTGATTGATAATGTAGATGCAAAAAATGGTAATGCTGCACCGAATTCACAGCAGCAATCACAAGATATTAGTGGACCTGGAGTGTCCTCTAGCGTTGGTTCACATTCTTTGCCATGGACAGCCAGATTGAGATCAGGAGAATCTCTTCAAAGCAATGCAGATAGTGGTATGCACGTATCATGAAAAGGAAAAGAGAAGGTAGATCAGCCCATGTTTGATGTGAATGCAGGTCACTCTTATGTGGATGGTGAATCCAGTGGTTCAGAACAGAGCATTGATGATGAGTTGGGTATTCCTTATGTTGTTACACCTGGAGTAAGGAAGACCAGGGATGTTTTGAGAGCACTTGGAAGTGAGCCTACTTTGCCAGGTCTACCAGACCTAGGTATCCTGTGGATAGGCTGACATATGATGGATTTACAACCATTCACTATGCCTATATAGTCAAAGTGATATAGGAACCAGAACCCACTTCTTTTGAGCAAGCCATGGGAAAAGAAAAATGGGAGAAAGCCATGGATGAAGAAATAGATGCCTTAGAAGCAAATGCTACATGGGAATTGGTACCTTTGCCTAAAGATAAGAATGCAATTGGTTGTAAGTGGGTTTACAAGGTGAAGCACAATGCAGATGGTTCTGTGAATAGATACAAGGCAAGATTAGTAGTCAAGGGGTATGCACAAACATATGGCATTGATTATGAAGAAACATTCAGTCCGATTGCAAGGATGACAACCGTAAGAGTAGTCATTGCTATGGCTGCATCAACGGGATGATCTTTACATTAGATGGATGTAAAGAATGCCTTCTTGCATGGTGATTTGCAAGAAGAGGTCTATATGGGGCAGCCACCAGGTTATGTGCATGCTGTTCATCCTGAGTTTGTTTGCAGGCTGAAGAAAGCCTTGTATGGCTTGAAGCAAGCACCTAGAGCATGGTCTGTTGATGATTTGATTATCACAGGTGATAGTGATGAAGATATCCTTCATGTGAAAATGCTATTGAAGCAGAAGTTTGAGATGAAGGATTTGGGAGAGCTACGTTATTTCTCAGGCATTGAGGTGATTAGATCACCAAGTGGGATATGGCTCTTGCAGAGGCAGTATGGATTGGACATGCTGTCCAAATATGGGATGACATGCTATAAGCCTATTTCAGTTCCTTTGGAGCAGAATGTGAAGCTGAGCGTAGATGCAGGTGAGCTTTTGAAAGACCCTACTATGTACAAATGCATAGTAGGAAGTTTAATTTATATGACTATTACGAGGCCAGATTTGAGCTATGCTGTTGGATTGGTAAGTCAGTTTATGCAGGCTCCAAGGAAACCGCATTTGGATGCGGCTAGATGCATACTCAGGTATGTGAAGTCCACATTGCAGTATGGACTATTTTATGAGACTGGGGTTCAGATACAGTTGCATGGATACACTGATGCTGATTGGGCTGGTAGTATTTCTGATAGACGATCTACTAGTAGATATGTGTTCTCTTTTGGGAGTGCTGCAGTCACTTGGAGCAGCAAGAAATAGCCTACAATTGCCTTGTCGAGCATAGAGGCTGAGTACAGGGTGCAACAATGGCTGCATATGAGGTAGCTTGGTTGCATAAGCTACTTTATGATATGCATCAGTCTACAAATGGGCCAGTTGTCATTTATTGTGACAACATGAGCAGTATACACTTGGCAAATAACCCAGTCTATCATGCTAGAACAAAGCACATTGAGGTGCATTATCACTATGTGCGGGAGAGGGTTTTACTAGGTCTTATTGATCTAGTTTATGTCAGCACAGAGGATCAGGTAGCTGACATATTCACGAAGGCATTGGGCGTAGAGAAGCTGCGCAAGTTTAGAGACCTGCTTGGTGTGCAGGAATTGGGATTGAGCTCGAGGGGGAGTGTTGAGATATCGAGCTCCACTCGTGATATGCCAGGGTGACCATTGTGCATTTATGTCACGACTTGTTAGCTGCAGATGCGATTGGTACACCTCCCATGAATAATAGCTAGATGACAGCTATCCTTATCTACTCTAGTTCATGGCTCAGTTAGTATGCCACCTTAGTTAGTTGAGTTTGGTTTGAGACCCATATATAGGGTTCTTCTATTTCTCTGTACTAGAGTTCTTTTTGGCTTACACAACTAAGAAGAGAAAAACTATTTTCAGCCTCCACCTTTGTGTGTATTCCCCCATTGTGTAAGTGAGAAAGATACAAGTGATACTCCTTCCTTCTCTCCCACAATCTTGACAATAATAGAGCGGCATCTTCTTCTCATTCATCATGGCACGAGCAGCTTCCATCAAGACTCTGTTCTTTCTTTCAGCTACCCCATTCTGCTGAGGAGTGTAGTTGCAGGTAAGCTGCCTGCGTATGCCATTTTGAGCCAAAAAGTTGTCAAACTCATTTGATACATACTCCCCATCGCTATCTGATCTCAAGCAAGAGATATAACAGTCAAAGTCCTTTTCAACCTGCTTTTTAAACAGCTGAAAAATAGCAAATACCTCATCCTTTGTCTTCAGAATGTAAACCCAAGTATATCGACTGTAATCATCAATGAATATCACATAATACTTTGAGCCTCCCATGGATGCATTATGGCCCCCAAACATCAAAGTGCACTAACTGCAACGGACGTGTACTCTGCCTTACATGCCTGACAAATGGCAACCTTGACTGCTTACCAAACTGGCAAGCATCACATACACACCAATATCTGAATACTGGAACTTGGGTAAACCTGTAACAAGCTGTTTTTTCTGCATAATTTGCAGCCTTGGCAAATTTATATGCCCCACTCTCTTCTGCCAAATTTCCAAGTCTCTGATAGTGCCAGAACCATGGGCAAACATAGCTAAATTCAGCTCTGGCAAGGTAGCATCAAGAGTAAACATTCTGCCATTCCTGTGACCATAAGCTATCAACTTGCATCCATTGCCAAACTCTTCAATAAAGCAACCATGCTTGTTGAATCTAACCTACAAGTTTTGCTCCACAGACAATAGGTTCTTTGTAATCGAAGGAACATGCAATACATCATGCAAATTTTTCTTTATGCCATCATAAACCACAAGAGGCACTTTGCCTTTATGCTCAATGCTATGCTACATGTCATCACCTGTACAGACATAACCATTTTTTTCAGCCACCATATTAGTGAATCAATCACGTGAGGAGTCATGTGGTTTGATGCCCCTGAATTAATGTACCAAACTATATCATCAGTGCATTTTTCAGCAACTCTGTCTTTTATATACTGCATGGCAAACAATCTATCTCCTGAAGTATCATTTGCCTGACTAGATATTCACCCCAAGTCAAGATGGCAAAAGATGGAGGAAAAGCAAAGGAAGATGAAAAAAGAGCAAAGACACGCAAGCGGCCCCTAAAGATGGACCGGGGCAAAAAGTGCAACCATAAAAGAAAAGGTGCCTCAAAAAACTCGAAAAATCCTTGTAAATGAGCGCCAGGCTCCCTCCTGTGCCCATTGTAAAATATTAGACAGGTGTAGGCTAGAGGCACGGGGCTAAAAGAGGAAAATGGAAAAAAGACCTTGTCACAATGGCCGGTCATGTAAAAAAGGGATGGGTGCCCATGGGATTTTAGGGTTTGTGTATATAAAAGTTCAAAAAGTGAATAAGAGATCATTCTTTGGTGTGTGGCAAAAGGAGTCTTCTTCTTCTTCTCTCCTTCTCACCTTCTTGCTTATGGGTGCTCTTGAGAGAGGGAGTGTGAGGCAGTGAGTGTGTGTGAGAGTGAGGGATCAAGAGGATGAAGCTCTTCACCATCTCCTCTTCTTCTTCTTCTCTTCCCTACTCTCTTCTTGCACGCGCGGTTATGGAGGATGGAGCTTGGAGTTGGAGGAGGCTTGAGGATGTTTGAGCTAGCATCTAGGATTGTGGAGCTACCAGTGTGTGGAAGAGAGGAGGCAACTCATATCGGCACTAAGGTAAGCTCACTACACCCTAGGATCGACGGTGCATCGGCTGGGTGAGAGATAGCCATTAGAGTTCACTTGGAACACTTGAAACAATAAGCAGTCTGTGGGTCTTGGCGGTTGAGCGAAGGCTCCCACATTTTGGTTCCGTTGCCGGGACCAATGGATTCAAGCTTGAGCACTAGCGTGCCTCATATCGAGCATCGAAGTAAGGGATTTATCCCCGAAAAGGAGCTTAAGATAGGTAGGAAGTTTGGGTGCTTTTGATCTTCAAAACAAGTAAGTATTTTGGGCTATTTCGTTTGTTTGATGATTAGAAAACATGGAGAAATCAGTTCAGTATTTTTCTTTCGATTCACGTTGCATTTAGAGTAGGATAGGATTAGGAAATCACATTGGAGAAGGGTAGGGTTTACTGTTGCAAAACAGGGCCAACATGGCAAAAAATCGTGTAAAAATGGCAAAAAGCTTGCTTGCGATGCTTAAGAATGGTAAGTGAGTGATTGGGGGCATCAACACCATACCCGGGAAGGGGTATGAGAGCCAAAAGGCCAAGGAAACACTCATTTGCAACAGTTCAGTGTGAAAGAGAGAGAGAGAGAGAGAGAGAGATACCGCCCGATTCGATTCAATCGCACCAACGATGATCCCGTCACTCCATCCAAGTATATGAATCCCTTCTCTTACTCCCCTAGGTCAGATCTAGAAGGTTATGCCTGACATGATTGAGTGAAGCATGAGAAACGATAGCAGTTAGAAGTTGCGAGACCTAGAGGCTTAGACGCGACCCGCTGAGCTATAAGGTCTGATCGGACCAGAAACAGGACCAGAAACGAACGAGGCAACAACTTAGAGAAACCCTAAACCCTGACAAGATGGCCACGAAGTTGACCAACAAGCCTATTCGGCCCAAAACAACGCGAGAGTGTGTAAGACGACTAGGAAGTGGTTATTGCACTCACCCTGAATTTTTGCACTTGAAGTACACTTAAGGAAATTGAAAGCCTGATTGAGCACAAGTGCACGAGGAAAGACACATTGAGTGGCCATAAATTGGGGATTGTACTAAATAACTGAAGGAACTCACCCAGATAAACCACTCAAGGAACCCACCAATAGGAGAGAACCCAATACAGAGACAAACCATCAATGCTCAGAGGTAGGACCAAGCAAGGGATGCCGACGAAGTGTATTTGACAAGCCTACTAAACCTAATCGATAGCTTGGTGGAGCACGACAACTCAACAATGGCAGAAGAAAGTTCAGACCACAGATACAACGAGGAATTCGACTTAGGAGTCTTTTCAGATTTAGTTCAGCAAACTGGTCAGT
This sequence comes from Lygodium microphyllum, assembly GCF_053477565.2. Lineage (NCBI taxonomy): Eukaryota > Viridiplantae > Streptophyta > Polypodiopsida > Schizaeales > Lygodiaceae > Lygodium > Lygodium microphyllum. The sequence goes on along the minus strand of NC_141143.1, from coordinate 8,201,359 downwards.
AGTTACGACGCTCATGCTCGATACGAGCACCACGGTAGGACGGCGGACGCTATCATTGCAGATCTAGAGGAGGAGAGAAAGCTGGACTGCAAGGCATTGCAAAGCATGGCTAAGTATAATAGGGATCAGCAGGCGAGGAACCAAAGGCAAGGCATGGAGTTGCGAGAGGTGTAGTGGGTACTGAACTTGGCTGGCAAGAATCGAACGGACCATGAGAGGGTGCTAGAAGGAGACAACGCTGAGTGAGCTTCTGATGAAGCGATTGCTTGATAATACAGCTGCAGAGCAAAGTGCCACGGCTCTAGCGACATCGCTGCTCGTAGGATTAGGAGCAAACCAAGGCTCAAAGAGCCAGGCTAAAATCCCTATTATTTCCAAGCAACTCGATAAGTATCAGCCCCATGACGATCCCTACAGCTTTGTCGAGCAGTTTGAGCAAGTTTGCGAAGCCAACGGCCTCAACGACCTGACTCAACACTCACAAGCATTCGGGCGACAAGGGTAGGACGTGATATATGAGCCTAGATAGCGCAGAGCAAGCCAACTTCGATGGCCTCAAGGATCTCTTCATTAAGAGATTTGTCGAGCCTGGATACTCCAATAATCTACTCGTACACTTGATGAACGTCAAGCAAAAAGAGAAGGAGAACATTCACGATTACATGACCCATGTACGGAGTCTCTTCAAGAGAATCCCTACTGGAGAGTGACCGACTGAGAGAGCAGTGTCAACTGTATTCATCAGTGGGATTCAAAACGAGGAGTTATACAAGGCTTTGCCAGGCAACTCGAGCTTGTAGCGGGACGTGCTAGCCCACCAGGGTCTTTGAGGAGGCCATCCGAGTGGACGATCAGCTAAAGGAGCGGAGCTCCAGAAGCGCGAATGTAGAAGAGACCAATTCGCAAAGCTCAGAGAGGGTGTCAGCCTTGAGTGAGCAATCAGCACCATCAGCCTAGGATAAGGGAAAAACCACCGAAATGAATCAAGACTTGGCTGATATTAGAATGGAACTAGCCAAGTTGCAAGATATGTTGAGATGACCAACGCGCCCACACATCCAATACGTGTACTGTGGCGGAAACCACTTGCCAGCCGAGTATCAAGACCCTAGGTCACGACCTTGCACTAACTGCGATAAGTTTGGTCATGACATCACGCATTGTAGACTGCCAAGGAGACTTCCATACTCACAACCATACGGCCAGCCTTACCTAGTGAGCAGGCCATAGCCTTTCTTCAGAAGGGGAGCCCCATTGGCCCTTCCCGCGCCCAAGAACATTAAGCCGATCGTTCCTAGGATGGTGATAAATCCTATAGGCATTCCTAGGCCGCTTGGTCCTTACATAACCCACCCACCGAGTGACGCTCCTGTCCACTATGTGGAAGAACCAAACGAGGAGGAAGCTTACATATGCCCTTATGTTTTGCATGATGATGAGGGCAACATTGTCCTCATGGACTATCGCCCAGTCCCGGTGATGGCGTTGAGAAGGGAATGAGGTAAGGGCCTAGGAGGGCAGGCACAGGACCCAATCACTTGTTGGAGATGTGGCCACCCAGGTCATGTCTCGTCGCACTGCCCTAAGAGGGAGCAACAAAACAGAGATAAGGATGACCAAAGGTGCGCTGAGTGCAGAATCACCCATCTTTTCGTCGACTGCCCAAGGCAAAAATCGTCATCTAGCTCAGCCAACGAGCCATCGGTCCCATTGGGGTTGTTCAGTGTCGAGAACCACCACAAGGAGGCCACACCCATCCCCTTGCGGGTCATGACCCATGCCCAAATGAAGCAGGCTGGCATCTCTCTGCCAGGACCTAGCAATCTGGATGCAGCCTCGATAGGGAAGAAGAGCTGTAGACGGCAGAAGAGGAAGTCGGAAGCTAAAATCGCACTAAAGACGGAGAGTGTTATAACTCTGCCCATTGGAAAGAAGGTCTCCGATGCAGAAGTAGAGAAGTCAGCCCCTAAGACGGCCGAAAAGGGAAGCGCTAAGGTAGGGGAATACTCGCAACCGAAGCGACAATTAGAGGCCATAGAGAAGGTGAGAGAATGGGTGAAGGAAGCCCAAGAACACCTAAAGGATGCTGAGCCCATCATCGAGGATGGGATCGATGACCTCTCCAGCATAAGCATGCCGACCTCACTCCCACAACCAAAGTCAAGAGAGGCAACTGCACCACAAGCGGTGCCGCTAAGGCCAAGCCTCAGCGCTGCTACAGGGCCACGGTTCAGTCACGGCCACTGGCCAGGACAATCCAGGTTAGGAGAGAGACGAACACCCAATGATCTCCTAACCATGCTAGTGACTACCCCTGTAACACTCAGTCTGGGAGATCTGCTTAGGTAGCACCACACCCTATGGCAGGACCTTAAGCAGTGGTTTGAAGGCATACAAGAGCAGGTCACGACAGACCCTCATGATCATGAGGTAGAAATGCAAATACCGAGTTTGATGCTGCACTCTACGCCTAAGTCCTTGCATGTCAATGCCTTTTGGGAAGGCTCCGAGATGCATGGAGTCTTACTGGTCTTAGCCCTAGGCGATACAACAAGGAAGGGAATCATAGACATGGGGGCCGGGGTTAGTGTGCTTAGCCACACAGTGCTTCAGACTTGGGGAAACCCACCTGTTGAGATTGCTAGGTTTAATGTCACACAAGCGAATGGTATGAGAGTTAAGCCATTCGGGGTGCTTAAGAATTGGCCAGTGAAGATCGCAGGTGTCTAGTTCTCTGTTGACTTTATAGTCATGAAGGGAGTGGACTACGACATCCTATTAGGCTGCCCTTGGATGCACAACGCTAGGGTCATCGAAGATTGGGGTAATGGCTTAATCTTCCTTGGCAATAGGACGGACGCCGTGAGAGTAGAGATGGACACCTAGAAGACCTCATCCATCGACTTAGATGCCATCTCTGCTATGCTCAAGGGTAATGCTCAGGCCAAGAAGTCCTACGGGCCCTTGACCAGGTATATCCCATGCCCAGAGGACGAGCGGGATTGGATGCATGTCCTTGCTACAATCGACCTGCCATTCTCTGATCACGAAGCATACGAGCAAGCCATCAAAACAATCGGAAAGGCTGACGAAACACCCTCTGTGCCAGTCTGCATGATGACAGGAAGCCTTCAAAGGAAGCCGAAGCCCGTCAACTCCCACGTTCCAACCAACAAAAGGGAACTCCAGGAGATGCTGGAATATCTATTGGGCAAGCTAACTGGCAATCTAGCTGCAAATCTCAAACCACTCCAAGATCTCTTAGATGAATCCAAGTGGTAATGGACCAGAGTGCATGACTTAAACCTCATGTATAACTAGGCCCTGGTGCCCGACCAATGGCCAGGGATAGACTGAGTCCTAGGAGATGACGAGCAGTCTGATGAAGAAAATTCAAACAACGAATACAAAGATTGCCAGTCCTTCAGTGATGGAAGTGACGGTGAGGTAGATACCGTGGAATACGACACTGAAGGACAAGAAATAGAGCAAATACGAGGAGACTCCAAGCCACAGAGAAAGAGTATCTTCCGGAGGGAGCGAGGAGTCATGAGCATAGAGTGTGACCGCGCCTGGCTGGAACACGTGGGAGCCATAGACCTCGAGCAAGCGGGACTAGCCCAGCCAGGAATGACGTCGGTGTTTAGAACTGAATCACCATCTGAATTGCGCCCACCAGGAGAGACCACCTCTTGTAGCGAAGGAGGGGGATTTGACTCTGAATTAGAGGTTAGCTCGGATAGTGATCCAGAGATCCCTATGCTGCCCACAACCAAATGCACCAAGGGGGACCTACCGGTCCACCTGAGGTGTAGGTGAGTGAGACAGGAAAAGGCAAAACAACCTAGGGATGCTCGAACGGAAGAACAGCGAAAACCACAGGACCTCCCTAAACAATTCACGAAATTCAAAAAGGGGGATAGGGTGGTAGTGTTGTTAGGTGCCAAACGTCAAGCACAAACAAGCGAACCAATCGAGGGACCAGCCAGGGTCAAGGAGGTGGACCTAGCCCAAGAGGGGGAACCACCCCGACCAATCTTCATTGCTGATGATTAGACTAATGAAGAAGAAACGAGTCTTGTCACTCTCTTGCAAGAGTACATAGACGTGTTCGCCTGGTCCTTAGGAGAGCTTAAGGGGATAGACCCAAGTGTCGTGACCCACAACATACCCATGACGCCAAATGCAATATCGGTCAAGCAGCGACCGTACCCTATGAATCCTAAACATGCTCATGCTATCAAGGAGGAGATTGATAAGCTAATGAGAGCAGGAATCATTTATGAAATTGAGCACATGGACTGGGTATCACCCATAGTAATCGTGATGAAGAAAAATGGAAAAATCCGAGTGTGCGTCAATTACAAGAAGGTGAATGCTGCCACCAAGAGGGACAAATTTCGTTGCCGTACACAGAGCACATGCTGGAGAGAGTGGCAGGCAAGGAAGCCTACAGTTTCCTGGACGGCTTCTCAGGCTACAACCAGGTGCAAGTGCATCCTGCGGACAGGCATAAGACTGCCTTCGCCACTGAGTGGGGTGTCTTTGCTTACATAGTCATGCCCTACAGATTGACTAATGCCCCTACCACTTTCCAACACCTCATGTGCACCATCTTAAAGGACATGCTTCGCAAGGAGCTAGAAGTCTTTGTCGATGACCTCTGTGTCCACTCAACGTGGATCGAACACTTAGACAAACTCCAAGTAGTCTTTAAGCGGTGCCGTTTATACCGCCTCTCCTTGAACCCCTTAAAGTGCCAATTTTGGGTGAAGCATGGATGCATTCTAGGGCACGTGGTGTCAAAGAACGGCATTGCCACTGACTTCTCGAAGGTCAGGGTCATTATTGACCTTCCACCCCCGAGCAACTACAAAGGAGTTCAATGCTTTCCAGGCCATACTGGGTACTATCGGCGGTTTGTACTCAATTATGCGTTGATCGTCAGACCATTGTACAAGCTGCTTATAGTCTTCAAATGGACTAAAGCATGCCAAAGGGCATACGAAGAGTTGAAGAAGGCTCTAACCACAGCACCAATCCTATGAGCCCCAGATTGGACCATCACCTTCCATGTGTATATCGACACTTCTAAGTTTGCCATGCGGGCAGTGTTGTGCCAGCCTGGCAGGCACAATTTAGACTATCCAGTGAGCTTTGCTAGCAGACAACACACTGAGATGGAAATGAATTACTCAACAATGGAAAGAGAAGGACTAGCCATGGTATTCGCAGTGAAGAAATTCTAGCATTACCTCTTGGCCATGCCCTTCACCTTTTTTGTGGACCATCAAGCCTTGCTATATCTAGTAAACAAACCTTGTGCTACAGGATGCATAGCTCGATGGCTCCTATTTGTAGAGTTTGACTTCTCCGTAGTGGTACAGAAGGGAAAGCAGCATTACATGGTTGATCACATGTCGCACGTTCCCATCAGAGAAGCCGCTGGACAAGGTATTATTGATGAATTGCCCGACACCCATCTGTTTAACCTCTCCAGTGAGAGAGACCTGTTTAAGGCTGATCTAACACCATATTGGGCAGATGACATAGTCCAAGTGCTTGAGCACGGACTGCCCGACCGACTAATAGAAAAAGCCCGGCTTAGGCGATTAATCCTTAAGATCTAGCCCTATCAGCTAATTGCAGGCCAACTCTACAGGCTGGGGCAAGGCAGATTGTTGCGCAGATGCGTGTGCGAATATGAGATGCACAATGTGCTCTCAGAAGCGCATGGTGGCATTGCCGAGGGGCACTTTAGTGGAGACACGACAGCACGAAAAGTGTTGTAGTCTCAACTATGGTGGCCCACGCTTTTCCGCGACGCAGCACGATTCGTCAAGCACTGTGACAAGTGCTAGCAAACGAAGGTCCCAATTTGCAAAGATGGAATGGAATTAACCTCGGTTATTGCGTGACAATCCTTTGAAAAATGGAGAATTGATTTCATTGGGCCCATCAGTCCTACAGCACAGTATTCGCAGGCTAAGTGCATCATTGTGGCCACGAATTACCTCATTAAGTGGGGAAAAGTGCGAGCCACACGAAAAAATGACACTAGAACGACGGCTAAGTTCTTATGGGAGCAAGTAATCTCACAATTCGGTTGCCCCATCCAACTGGTCAGTGACCAAGGCATGCACTTCATCAATGAAGTGATCGTGCACCTCTTGTCCACCTTCCTCATCATCCATCACAAATCCTCGCCATACTACCCTCAGGCAAACGGCCAGGCCGAATCAACAAATAAGGTTCTCATCAATGTCCTAACCAAGGTCGTCTCTGCTTCACGCAGTGACTGGGACAACAAGTTGATGGCAGCTCCGTGGGCTTACCGAACTGCTTATAAAACAACTGTCGGTCAAACCCCCTTTAGGCTGACATATGGGACAGAAGCAATTCTACGGGTAGAGTTCTTCATCCCTAGCCTGAGAATACCGCTTCAAGAGCGATGGGAAGGGAAGGAGGCATGGACGCAGTGACTAGTAGAGCTCAAACATCTCTCAGAGACTCGTCTTCTTGCCACCCATGCACTGATCTGCGAAAAAGCCCGACGCAAGAGCTGGTTTGACAAGCACGTCAAGCAGAGCGAGTTCGAACAGGGTGACTTAGTGCTCCTCTACTCAGTTAAAGGGCATAAACAAAAGATGAAATTTAGAGGTCTTGGACCATTCAAGGTTCGTGCAATCAGCCGAACAGGCAATGTCAAACTCGAGACCCTAAATGGTGAAGGAATAGGCTTCTTCAATGGTAGCCATGTCAAGAAGTACTACCCTCCTATGCATCCTTTGCATGAACCACCGATGTTAGAACCGTCCGAGTAGCCACAATCACTGAAATCGAGACGAGGATGAGGAAGCCGTGGAGCCCGCATACCTTCATATCACGGTCACGACCAAACAAACATGTGCTTTCACTGCCTTGATCGACGAGGGAGCAGACTTCAACGTCCTGACCTATGATCATTGGACTCAATTTGGCCAGCCACAACTTCAACCCACCACTGCAAAATTAAGCCCATATGGGGCTCATTCCTATGCACTACTCAACAAGTGCAAGGCAGTCGTTTCTATCGAGTCTGAGACTATTCCAATGCTTTTCTACATACTGCCAAATGCTAAAAGCGCAAGCACAGAGTCACTGCTGGGGCACATCTTCAAAAAGCAGACCCACTACAATGTCGACTACGCGTCGCAGCGCATCCACCTAGCAATAGGCAACGTTCGCATTATTATAGCTTTCAGCCCAAGGGCTGCGCGACCTCATCTCGGGCCACCCAGCCACCGATAGAAACACCCGTAGGTAATTCTAGGGAGGGGGGTAGGGTGCGGCTGCCACTCCCCGAGTCTCATCGCCCACAACCCATACTAGCCAAAGCTAAGGCTCCACAATCTTGCCTCCAATGGGTGCCTAAACAACCGCAACAGCTGCCTAGGAGTCGACGCTCCTACCCTCAGAAGACCAGAAACTCTAAACCTAGGAGGCCCAAATGCAACCACAGGAATAGATGCGTAATCAGTCAGAGATGGGTCCCCAAGGCTCTCTTGCGCGCACAAGGCTACTATGAGGGCAATGCTTGGCTATGGATACCTAAGGCCCACGTGGCCAGAGGCACCACTCATACACCAACCTCAAGCTTGATCATCCCAAAAACTATAAGACCTCGAAACCACGAGCCGCAGAGCTTCGCCGACCCGCAACCATTGAGTCCATCCATGTGCGAACCTATGTGAATCACCCAAGCTTGTCAGACCAATCAACAACCGCCAGCTCGAGCATCATTACAAGCAGGAAACAATCCGAGTTTCCAACTCCATCCTGAAAGCAATAGGCCATCACTCGAGGCCGCTGCTAACCTAGCCTTCATCCCAGCGACCTAATCGCAAGCTCCTGAAGTCCTATCATAGCAACTCTCCGTAGTCAAAGGCTCAAGTCCTACCAAACCCTAACCACCCACAAGCCTTGGGCCCTCTTATGAGAAAAAATCATTTCTCTCACTAGCAGCTGATTTAGTTGAGGAAACAGGGGATGATGTGGTGGATTGCGTTAAGCGACTGGATGCTACTTTTGTGTTGCTAGCTCTGAGCTACAATCGCCTCGACTTAGGCTTATTGGATGAATCCTTCGTAGCCAAAGTTCAAACAATGCCTTGTTCTTGGGAAACGTTTGAATTTGCATTTGCAAAAGCCCCTACCTCCGCTGCTAAGTTGCTCATCGGTGAGATCTCAAAAGAGCAGGCAATCAAACAACGCCTCATCACGTCGTATGATCAACGAACCACCTCTGCCATCACTGACCAAGAAATGGCAGAGTTGTCAAAACTGGCTGAGATGAAATACCAGTTCTTAAGGCATTGGTACGATCTTAGACTGCAATGGGAAGTTGAAGGATGCTGAGTAATGACCGACGCTGAGCAGCGACGTGCTATCAAAATGATAGAGTACAACCCCACATACATTGCGCCGACATCATATCGAGTGTTAACCATGCTGTGAGGCCATCCTATAGAAGACCACATCAAGGGACACCCCTACCTTGACCGCCTATTGACTGAAGAAGAGTTACACATCGCTAGCCGAGTCAACTCGAGTGACTTCCTACGGGCGACTTCCTAATTGATGTTCTCACATACATCACCCAAGTGGGGATTAAACCCTCCGACTTGGACCGTGAAGCCCATTTGGAATACAACCCCAATTTCTATACTTGGCTCCTTCACAAGTAGCCATCTATGCCGAAAGACCTACACCTTCTAACCCTCATCCTAGGAAGGATTCTTCTCAAACTAAAAGGGGAAGGGGTAAGGTGAATCAGATCAGAAGTAATAAAGCAAATCAAAGCCATGAAGTACGTACATATACATTGTGAAAAAAGGATGGGATAGGAAAGAGGACACAAAAACTTTGAATTAAAAGGCAAAAAGTCAAAGTCTGAAAAGTTAACCTACACTAGACTTTAATGAGTTCATTCAAAAGCATAAAGTTTTTTCTATTTTAGCGATTACTATGTCGTAAGCACTAACAAAAATTACGGTTATGACAGGAACAAAAGATGTCACACAGGACCGAGCCCACCAACTCCCCTTCACAGAGGAAGAGAGAATGCGGTACAACATCAACCTAGAGAACCGCGCCTATAATCAGCTGAATCTCCAAACTATCCACAATTTGGAAGAATTAGTGGCCAAGGAAGAGGCGGCCAGGAGCATTGTGGAAAGCTGCAACCTTAAAAAGTACCTGGAAAGTTTCGCACAAGAACTTGAGCACAGAAGCTGTGTGGAATTTCTCAGGACCTACAATCCTAACAGAGAATGTGGCACTGTCTCACAGTGGGGAGAGGACCAAATGCTAAGCAAGTCCATCTAGCCCCGGCCTTGGTGGAGAAGGCATTGGGGCTAGAACCGAAGGTGGAAAAGAAGCAAAAGAGGGACGTGTATGCCATGCTGGGGATGAGGAAGGAGGATGTGCTGACGAACGATGGCATCAGTATCTAGGACATCCCCAGTGCAGAGACCAGGCTACAGGTGAAGCTTGTACATGTGCTCTTCTCCAGCCAGCGCTATAACCCACTGATGCACCGAATTAGCGTACCAATCCTGGAAAATGTAGTGGCCGAGACCCTGCACGAAGTCGACTAGAACGGCTACATGCGCAAGACTATCGATTAGGCAGCTCGAGCGTTAGCCTTAGGAAGCCTACCAGCAGGAGGAGAATCACCGATGTCGAAGGCCGCAAAAAGAAAAAGGGCTTCCTCCAAAGCCTCATTCATCGCATACAGGGGCATTTTAACGACGCTTATCCAGGAGGCCATAAAGGAAGCAGAAGCGGGGGAGGGAGAAACACCCGACCGATCACCACCCCATCAACACCAGGACAGGTCTAGCGATAGGACGGAGACAGAGGAAGAAGGGGAAGAGTAGAAGAGCAAAAAGCAGGTTAAGGAGACTAAGAAAAAAGCAGCGCAGAAGAAGAAGAAATAGGATGAAGGCCATAAAAAGGAGAGGGAGGACTTGGAGAAAGCGAAATGACAATCCCTCAAGGAGGCAGAGGAGAGAGAAAGGAAGAAGAAGCAGGAAGAAGAAGAGACAACGGAACAAGTCAGGCAGGCTAAAAAGGCATCCAAGAGAGAATCCGAAAGGAGAAGAAAAGAAGAGCAGGAGGAAAGAGAAAAACTAGAGGAAGAATGCAAAAAAGTCGAGGAGGAAAGGAAAAGAAGAGTCGTGGAGGAGGAAGAGGAGTTAAGAAGAAAAGAGGAGGAGGATCTGGCAAAAGCTACCCGCCAGTCCATTGAGCAGCAGTGCAGGGCAGATGACCCACAAGCCTGGAATCAGCCGAGGGAAGAGAGGCCTAGCCCCAGCATGTAGGCCCCAGAATCTGCGCCCCCCGCAATTCTAGAAGGAAAAGGCAAAGCACCCCTGCATCCCATCCCCACCCTCGTGGCGCCCCCCACTGAACCCACTACGCCCACCCCTAGCATCCCCACCAGCTTGGAAGTGTCCAACCTGGTGGCATGGATGCAATACTTCATCAACAAGGAAATGGCCCAAGGGAAAAGCACGCAAACTATGACCACAGGACCAAAAAGGCCAGCTGCAAATGCTGAATCAAGGTAGGATCAAAAGCACACGTGCATGGAGGCCTCAACCACCCCCACCCACACAACAATGATGCCACCAGCTGGTTACGATGAATACGTCACTGAGCTTCTCTCCCAACTGGAGAGAGCGAAGGAGGAGAAAAGGATGGCTGGCTGAGTTGATGGCAGAAAAAGAGTCAGTGGCGGCTTTCCAATTGGAAAAAACCCGCATCATTGCCATGCAGCAATTCCAAATCTTCGAACTCAAGTAAGAGTTGAAAGCCAAAGAGAATAAGGAAGAAAGTTACAAGTAGCAACTGGAGGACAAGAATCAGGAACTCATGCAGATGCAGCGGGAGTACAAGCTCCTCCTGATGCAATATAAGGAACTGGAGTCAAAGACCGCCACCATTGAGTAGATGATGGACGAGCTGAACGCCAAGGAAGAGGAGAGGAGCCAAGAGAGGGAGCAACAACGAAAGAAGATCAATTCTATCTCCGATTAGCTACATCTCGGGAAGACAGAACAAGAAAACATGAGCAAAGAGCTCAGGGCCCAGAAGCAGAAGCTCGTAACCCTAGCTCAAAAGCAGGGGGAGAGCATGGAAGGAATGAGCAAAAGGGCCAAGGAATGGGCTACACAGAACAAGGCGCGGGTGAAGGATCTGGCGCGGCACCTTGCCTTGGTAGAGAAGGAAAAAATCTTGGCAGAAAGCAAAGCAAGTGCCATCCAGACAGCCTTCACCGCCCAACAACAAGCCTTCCTCAATACGCTACTGGATACAACTCACCCAGAGGGAACGAAGCCGTTGGAGGTGGTAAAGAAGAAATTAAGCATCGCACGCAGAGCTCTGCACGTGGGGCTATAGATGCCACCCCAACTTACAGAGGTAAGGCTGGGCCTAGAGGAGCAGCGGAAGTATCTACTACTGGCCGGCCTAACCCCCCAAGAGGCATATGCCCTCGGCTTTGAAGAAAGAATACTACAAGAAAACTGGTAGGGGAAGGAAGTCGAATTCAAAATTGACATGAACAGATTCAAAGAAGATGTAATCCTGCAGCCCCCCTCGCCGCACGAACAAGATCAGCAACAAGCCGACCCGCCCCTGGACAGACAGGCCATCCTTAAAGAGCGGCAAAAAAAGCTAGTGGAAGAGGCCAGAAAATGGCTGCAAGCCAAGCCCGTCGTGCAGCCATCCTCTCCCCTCCCACCATGCCCCGAAGACCTACCTATGCAATTCCATGTAGAACTGGTGGTCTGGGAACGGCAAGAACTGGAAAAGGACCCTTTCTCCTTCAGTTTTCTTATGCCTGATAGCCTAAGAAGGGTCTTGCCGATCAAGGCCATGGAGGAGGTGATCGCGGCGGTTGGCAGAAGCCGACTAGGCTAAAGATGGCTAGAGGACAGGGCAAGAACCCCCACCTTGTGGGGCACGAAAGAGGCTGAATTCTGGCAAGACAAGATATACGAGGTGCCACACACAGTAAGGGGCTATGACTGTCAACCCCTCTGGAGGAGGAGAATATGTAATACCAACATGCTTGCCTAGATGGCTTTTTGTAACACCCTACCCCACAAGCGGAATGACCCCACGTTTATGGCGTATCCCCGTAGGGTAGGTGTGGATTTTGTCGCCACCCTCCATGGGAGGCACAACTTCCCCATTATCTACAATGCCAATGCCACTTCCTTTGAGAACGCTCTACTTTTTTATCTAGGAAGCCTGCCCGCCTCCATGACACGTTTTCTTGCTGAGTTCTCCTCCTACCCAGATCCCGCATTCATAACCACCTGTAATTACCTTAGGCTCCTTAAACTCCTACTTAAGTAAGATCCGGCACCACAAGAAAGCAGCTTGCCTCCCCTCTTTTTTGATCCTAACGCTATCGATAGTTGCGCTATGACCCGATTAATGATGTGGGGTAGCCTTCTACCTTCATTTTGCCTAGCGCTCCTAGAGGATATGAGCGACAGTCAATTCACTAGGTGCAATCATCCCTTCCTATCCACCACCTCTCTCCATGTCCGCATGAACCTGAAAGGGTACATGCAAAGCCATCAATTTTTACGCAAATCCATCTGCCCGCCCTCCCCCCTTCATTCTGACGATGAGAGCTAGCCTTGGTTGTCTTGCTCCTCATGAAATCCTATTCCAAAATGTATTTTTAAAAAAAGCATGATCACTGCACCTAGGGGTCCTTAAGTTAGGTGTGTCCAGTGACCTTGGTCGGCTGGCTCCACTCCTAACCCCCTAGCCCTTTTTACTCCCCCACGTCATGCTTAGGGCACATCAATGGCAGGACACACCTAGGGAGTTAACACTCACCTATGGTTCAACCTGTCACCCTAAGCCACTAGCACCACCCCCTTAGCACAAATGGGGTCCTCAAGTGTGGGACATCACCCGAGTTCGCCTGCGGTTAGATCCACTTTCCCATTTCACTAGCACGAGCACATTGCATCAACACACTGAGGACAACACCCCCCTAGATAGCACACCACACCTTCTTCTTCAGGTACACCACAAATGCCCAACCACCAACTTCGGAGGCCCTCGTCCACTCATGCAATCCACTGAGTTACTCCCACGACCATCGTTCTTGAGCTTCCACAAACACCTGAGTCTACATGTGGCCCGTACCCTTACACCCACGCCAAAAGTTCCATGGGATTGGCCCCCGTCTAGGAGGGGGGGAATGTTAACCCCAAGTCAAGATGGCAAAAGATGGAGGAAAAGCAAAGGAAGATAAAAAAAGAGCAAAGACATGCAAGCGGCCCCTAAAGATGGACCGGGGCAAAAAGCGCAACCATAAAAGAAAAGGTGCCTCAAAAAACTCAAAAAATCCTTGTAAAAGAGCACCAGGCTCCCTCCTGTGCCCATTGTAAAATATTAGACGGGTGTAGGCTAGAGGCACGGGGCTAAAAGAGGAAAATGGAAAAAGGACCTTGCCACAATGGCCAGTCATGTAAAAAAGGGATGGGTGCCCGTGGGATTTTAGGGTTTGTGTATATAAAGTTCAAAAAGTGAATAAGAGATCATTCTTTGGTGTGTGGCAAAAGGAGTCTTCTTCTTCTTCTCTCCTTCTCACCTTCTTGCTTGTGCGTGCTCTTGAGAGAGGGAGTGTGAGGGAGTGAGTGTGTGTGAGAGTGAGGGATCAAGAGGATGAAGCTCTTCACCATCTCCTCTTCTTCTTCTTCTCTTCCCTTCTCTCTTCTTGCATGCGTGGCTATGGAGGATGGAGCTTGGAGGTGGAGGAGGCTTGAGGATGCTTGAGCTAGCATTTAGGATCGTGGAGCTACCGGTGTGTGGAAGAGAGGAGGCAACTCATATCGGCACTAAGGTAAGCTCACTACACCCTAGGATGATGGTGCATCAGCTAGGTGAGAGATAGCCATTAGAGCTCGCTTGAAACGCTTGAAACAATAAGCGGTCCATGGGTCTTGGCGGTTGAGCGAAGGCTCCCACACTAGATAGCAAAATGTCCATGTTATTTGCCTTTCTGATTGCCCTGCTTCTTCCAGCAATCCTTGGCAATATGCCCATACTTCCCGCAGTAATGACAATCCTTATCCTTGTTCGGATTGTCAGATGGACGCTGCTGTTGCCACTACCTCTAGGACTAGATCTCCCCTTGCCTCTAAAGTTTCCACCACCTTTTGCATTCGATACCTGCTGGTTGTTATTGCCATAGGATGCATTTTGTTGGCCTCCTCTGCCAGATCCATAGCCTCCACCACGATTTCCATGGCCATGTTGATTGGAATAGAAAACTGCATCCTTGTTTTTAGAACTGCTAGATCCTGTAGCCAAGCCAAGCATAACCTCTTCATGGATAAGCAATGCAACCAGCTCATTGAAATTAGGCATTTCAGCCCGCACAGACACAAAAGTTTCAAAAGACTTATACTCAGGCCCCAAGCCATTCAAAGTCACAGCAACCATGTCTTTATCTTCAACTTGTGAACCAACAGATGCCAGCTAATCCGCAATGGTCTTAACCTCCATGACATAATCCTATATAGATCTTCTCTTTCTCTCCATATTGTTGAACTTCTGCTTCAACTGTATCTTCCTGGCACTTGTGGTTGTGCCATAGTACTTGACCAAAATGTCCCATGCATTCTTAGGAGAGCTGTAGTTCATTATCTACATTACCATGGCATCTGATATACATAGAGACAACCAGTGCAACACCCTACAAGCTCTTTTTGTCCAAGCTCGATGTAATCATCTCTGATCAGCCGTAGGTCTATCTGGGAGCTCAGGTTCACCTTCTGCTCCAATCACCAACTCCCAGTAGCCTTTTCCTATTAAGAAGTTCTCCATGCAGAACTTCCATATGGCATAATTGTTATTGTCAAGCTTTTCCCCCACTATCTGGGTTATGTTGTCAGTCCTCTCTACATTAGCCATGTTGTACCAGACACTATTTAGTCACTACCTGACTTCTTGCAAGCCAACAAGTATGACTGACCAAGTTCAATCCTCAACTGTTTATGACATATTTTTGCAATTAACTGCAGTAAAAAACCAAGGTATTTCAGCCCAATGACAGCTCAAAATAGTCCACAACCAGTGGTCTAACTCATAAGTATAAAAGTCAATACATATGCTTTTCCTACAGCCTCACTGCCAGGGTAAATACATACAGTCTGAAAATTGTAAACTGTTAGTGACCATCAGCTTATTCAAAGCCAAAACTGAGTCATATACATGTCATACATGTCCCAAACCTTTATAGACAGCTGCTAGTACATGTAGCAGTCCAAACATAACCATACGGGCACAAAACAGTGCATAAACAGCAAGTATAGGTGTCAAACTTCCTGCTCATAGATTGCATTCAGCAAATGCTTAGTGAGGTCAAGCCTTTTTAGCTCCAAACTAGCTCAAAAACATGCCAAAATCCACTTTAAAGTATCAAGGTCACTGCACGACCATATGGCCACCCATAGACAAGATGTCTTCAATAGCTAGTTGCATACATTGCAATTATAGTTTGTACCTAGCCAAGACAATGTAAATGCATTCAATTTCAGCTTCAGATTTCAATTTTTAATCATGCTCAATGCCCGATTCAATGCTCCAAGCATTCCCAGATATATTCCCAATAGCACACAGTTGTTAGAGATCAACAGTGTCATAGCATGCTTCAATAGAAGATGCTGCTTGCTGCCCGCATTCAATGACAATTTTCAACTTGTCAATGACTTCCCAGAATTGAGCATTTCAGTCAATAACTTCAGTCCATAACCATATCAGTCAATGCATATGTCTTCACAAATATGTATATGCTCAACAGTCCCTTTTGAGCATGCCCGAAAGCCTCAATCTTTTACTTACTGTCAAGTGCTTGCTGAATATTCACTGTACACAGCAGTGAACTATCTTTTTCAGACGTGTAGTCTGTCTGTACAGCTCATAGATGAGCTCATATGCAAGCATTTTTTTATCATTGATGTAGACCACCTTCCATTTAGTGTAGACATGGTTTATATCACCTCAGGAACCAACAACAGCTTGAATCTTTGTGTGTAGGAGCAGCCCTTGGATCTTGCACAATCACGCAGCCTGTAGATCTAGTTCTAGCAGCAAGTTGTGTGTCTAATGATGCTATGTAAGCACTCTCATGTGCCTAATGCAACCTTAGAAGACTCCCAAATTAGCCACCAATGGCCTCTTGGACAATGGAAAGTCTTCTTCCACAATGCATACCTTGTGTTAGAGCAAGGGAGGAAAATGACAGTCAGTCCTTTGTTCTCTTCAACCCTGACACTTTAATCTTCAGGTCTTCTTCTTCCCATATGCACTGCACAGAGCCCAATCATGGGTGCTCTGATACCATGTTGAGATTGAGAGAGGCAAAGATAGAATGAGGAGCAAGCATGCTCTCATCTTCTTCATTCATTCATTCTCACTTAACCACACACATAGAGTAAGTGTATACAATAGTACTAAGGTCCGTAGGACCATTTACACTGGGTCTAAGACCACTGACTTATTTAATGTCCCACACTTACTGATACAGCTGGACAAGGCTAATGTCGGTCATACATACTAACAGGAGAATAGTATGAGCTTGATATTCTAACAATGATGTCTCACTAACAGATGGTGCATCTAATGTATCTAACTCCAACAAAGATAAAGGAACTCTCTTGCTTTGAGGAGATTCAAGATAGGCATCTATGTTAGAATATCAAGCTCCCATTACTCTCCTGTCAGTATGTATGACCGACATTAGTTGTGTCCAGCTGTATCAGCAAGTGTGGGACATTAAATAAGTCGGTGGTCTTAGACCTAGTGTGAATGGTCCTACGGACCTTAGTACTATTGTATGCACTTATGTTATGTTAGTAGTCTATGAGATAATAAAAAAAATGAGAGAGAGCACTCTGCTCTGATGGTTGTCTCTTCACTCTTGTCTCTATCTCTGAATCTCAACATGGTATCAGAGCACCCATGACTGGGCTCTGTGGAGTGCATGCAGGAAGAAGATCTGAAGATTGACATGCCAAGGTTGAAAAGAGAAGAAGGGCTGTCTGCCATTGTCTTTCTAAAGGTATGCATTGGTTTATTAGGTCTCCAGTTGGCTCAAGTATTGGTTGAGGATTGTCTGGCTCTTGTCTGGAGCATCTGGAGGTGCCATTGACCACATTAAAGAGGGCATTAATCAATATGAAGATCAAATGATGTTAATGTATACTCTTGGGTAGTCTGCGTGATTGCGCCAGCTGACATAATGGATCCCCATGGCTTCTTGTGAAGGCAATGATCAGTTCTAAAGTCATCTACAACTTTGTTGTACTCTTTGGAAGGCACTTCATCACCATGGCATGCTGGTACATGAGCATGAGCTCATCTAGGAGTTCTGAAAACTAATTACAAACCTAGAACAGAAGCCTAAACTACTGTATACAAAGTATATATAGCATATGCAACACATTGGCAAGAGCTTTGAGCTCCTTGGCATGCTCAAAAGGACCTATTGGAGTACATACATGCTATGTAAACATATGTATTGGATATTATGCTTGAAAACTGAAGGTTGTTTACATAAATACTCAGATTTGGGAGTATTTACTTGGCTAGAAACTGTCATTGAATAGGGTAGCATACACTAGAGTCCTCCTGAAGATTTGAAGCCATTTGATGAGCATTTTGAGCTCTACTGAAGTGAGGGTTCATTTAGGAAGCATATGTACTGAGGTTGATGCATTTGGGTTGCATTTTACTGATAAAATATTTAGATCTAAAATTTTATGATAGGCTGAAAACTGTCATAAATCTGTCATCATCATATACTCATTACCTTGAAGAAGTACGTGCCTTTTGTTACCTACTAGGAGTTGTATGGTATGGGATATGAATGTTGAATGTTATAAGCATTGATATGAGCATTGAAGGCTCTTAAAAACTGAAATCTAAATCTGGAAACAAATGTATTCACAGGGTATTGGCTGGTTATAAACAGTGAATGGATTATATGACATTGCCTCTTACAGATAGAGTGTCTGTGGATGCTTGTTGTATTGACCTGTACACACAGTGGCATATGTATGAAGTGGCTTGAGGATCTCTTGGGCTGAAATACATCTTGGTTTAATAGTTTATTGGCTATATACAATCTAGAATAGCTGTAAAAAATTATCATAAATAGTCAAGGGCTGAAGTTGGTTAGAGTGACTTGTTGGATTGCAGGAAGTCAGGCAATGACTAGATACTATCTGGTGGCGGTCGCACACTACCCCCCTCCTTAGACTTGACTATATATGTTTCTATCAGTGGCTTTGTGGCCTGGGATGAGGTTTCGCAGCCCTTGCTAAAAGCTGTAACAATGCGAACGTTGCCTATTGTGAGGTGGATGCATTGCGACTCGTAATCAACATTGCAGTGAGCCTACTTTTTGAAAGTTCGCCCCAGTAGCGACTGCATGCCCGTGTTTTTAATGTCTGGCAATACACGTAAAAAATCAGTGGTACAGTCGCAGACTCGATAGAGATGGCGGCTCTGCACTTGCGCAGAAGTGCGTATGAGTGGGCCCCGTATGGGCTTAATTTGGCAGTAGTGGGTTGAAGTCGTGGTTTGCCAAGTTGGGTCCAATGATCGTGAGTTAAGACATTGAAGTCTGCTCCCTCGTCGATCAGGGCATTAAAAGCGCATGTTTGGTTGGCAGTGACCATGATATGGAGGTATGCGGGCTCTACGGCTTCCTCGTCCTCATAGTCAATTTCAGTGATTGTGGCTACTCCTACTTTGATAGGCAGTTTCAACATTGGTGGCTCATGCAAAGGATTCGTAGGAGGGTAGTACTTCTTGACACGACTGTCAACATTGAAGAAGCCTATTCCTTCCCCATCTAGGGTCTCAAGTTTGACATTGCTTGTTTGGCTAATCACACGAACTTTGAAGGGTCCAAGACCTCTAAATTTCATTTTTTGCTTATGCCCCTTGACTGAGTAGAGGAGCACTAAGTCACCATGTTTGAACTCGTGCTGCTTGATGTGCTGGTCAAACCAGCTCTTGTGTCGAGCTTTCTCACAGATCAGCGCATGGATGGCTAGAAGACGAGTCTCCGAGAGGCATTCGAGTTCAACCAGGCGTTGTGTCCATGCCTCCTTTCCTTCCCATCATTCTTAAAGCACTATTCTCAGGCTAGGAATGAAGAATTCTAATGGTAGAATCTCTTCTGTTCCATATGTCAGCCTAAAGGGGGTTTGACCGACATCCGTTTTATAGGCTGTGTGGTAAGCCCACAAAGCTGCCATCAACTTCTTGTCCCAATCGCTGTGTGAAGCAGAGACAACCTTGGTAAGGACATTGACAAGAATCTTATTCGTTGATTCAGCCCAGCCGTTTGCCTAAGGGTAGTATGGTGAGGATTTGCGATGGATGATGAGAAAGGTGGACAGGAGATGCACGATCACTTCATTGATGAAGTGAGTGCCTTGGTCACTGACCAGTTCGATGGGGCAGCCAAATCGTGAAATCACTTGCTCCCATAAGAACTTAGCAGTCATTCTAGCATCATTTTTTTGTGTTGCTCTCACTTCTGCCCATTTTGTGAGGTAGTCCGTGGCCACAATGATATACTTGGCCTGCGAATACTGTGCCGCAAGACTGATGGGTCCAATGAAGTCAATTTCCCATTTTTCGAAGGGTTGTCGAGCAATAACTGGGGCTAATTCCATTTGATCCTTGCAAATCGGAACCTTCCTCCACTGGCACTCGTCACAGTGCTTGACAAATCGTGTTGCGTCGCGGAAAAGCGTGGGCCACCACAGTTGAGACTGTAGCACTTTTTGTGCTGTCGTATCCCCGCTAAAGTGCCCTCCAGCAATGCCGTTGTGTGCCTTTGAGACCATATCATGCATCTCATGCTCGCAAACACATCTACGCAGCAATCCATCTTGCCCTAGCCTATAGAGTTGGCCTGCAATCAGCTGATAGGGCTGGATCTTAAGGATTAATCTCCTAAGTTGGGCTTTTTTTATCGATCGATCAGGCAGTCTATGCTCAAGCACTTGGACTATGTCATCTACCCAATATGGCGTTAGATTAGCCTTAAATAGATCTCTCTTACTAGAAAGGTTAAACAGATGGGTGTTGGGTAATTCATCAATAATACCTTGTCTAGCGGCTTCTCTGGTGGGAATGCGTGACATGTGATCAGCCATGTAATGTTGTTTTCCCTTCCGTACCACCACAGAGAAGTCGAACTCTAAAAGCAGAAGGAACCATCGAGCTATGCCTCCTGTAGCGCAAGGTTTGTTTACTAGATAGAGCAAGGCTTGATGATCTACGAAGAAGGTAAAGGGCGTGGCCAAAAGGTAATGCAGAAATTTCTTCACATCGAATACCATGGCTAATCTCTCTCTTTCCGTTGTCGAGTAGTTCATTTCTGTCTCAGTGAGTTGTCTACTAGCAAAGCTCACTGGATAGTCTAAATTGTGTTCGCCAAGTTGGCACAACACTGCCCCCACGACAAACTTGGAAGCATCGATATGCACGTGGAAAGTAATGATCCAATCTCGGGCTTGTAGGATTGGTGCTGTGGCTAGAGCCTTCTTCAACTCTTCATATGCCCGTTGGCATGCTTCGGTCCATTTTAAGACAATAAGCAACTTGTACAAGGGTCTGGTGATCAACGCATAATTCAGTACAAACCGTCGATAGTATCTAGTATGGCCTAGGAAGCATTGAACTCCCTTATAGTTGTTTGGGGGTGGAAGGTCAACAATAACCGTGACCTTCGAGGAGTCAGTGACAATGGCATTCTTCAACACCACATGCCCTAGGATGCATCCATTCTTCACCCAAAATTGGCACTTTAAGGGGTTCAAGGAGAGACGATATAAACGACACCACTCGAAGACTGCTCGGAGTTTGTCTAAGTGTTTGATCTAGGTCGAGTGGACACAGAGGTCGTCAACAAAGAGTTCTAACTCCTTGCGAAGCATGTCCTTAAAGATGGTGCACATGAGACATTGGAAAGTGGTAGGGGCATTAGTCAACCCGAAGGGCATGACTATGTAAGCAAAGACGCCCCACTCAGTGGCGAAGGCAGTCTTATGCATGTCCACAGGATGCACTTGCACCTGATTGTACCCTGAGAAGCCGTCCAGAAAACTATAGCCTTCCTTGCCTGCCACTCTCTCAAGCATGTGCTGGGTGTACGGCAACTGATAGTTGTCCCTCTTGGTAGCAGCATTCACCTTCTTGTAATTGATGCACCTTCGGATTTTTCCATTCTTCTTCATCACAATGACTATGGGCGATACCCAGTCTGTGTGCTCAATTTCATAAATGAATCCCGCTCTCATCAGCTTATCAATCTCTTCTTTGACAGCATGAGCGTGTTTTGGATTCATAGGGTATGGTCGCTACTTGACCGGCGTTGCGTCTGGCATCATGGGTATGTTGTGAGTCACGACACTCAGATCTACCCCCTTAAGCTCTTCTAAGGACCAGGCGAACACGTCTATGTAATCTCGCAAGAGAGCGATAAGACTCGTTTCTTCTTCATCAGGCAGTCAAGTCATCGGCAATGAAGACTAGTCGGCATGCTTCCCCTTCCTAGGCTAGGTCCACCTCCTTGACCTTTACTGGTCCCTCGATTGGTTCGCTCGTCTGCACATGACGTTTGGTACCTAGCAGGACTACTACCCTATCCCATTTTTTGAATTTCGTAAATCGTTTAGGGAGGTCATGCGGTTTTCGTTGTTCTTTCGTTCGTGTATCCCTAGGTTGTTTTGCCTTTTCTTGCCTTAATCGTCTACACCTTAGATGGACGGGTAGGTCCCCCTTGGTGCGTCTGGTTGTGGGCGGCGTAGGGATTTCTGGTTGTGGGCGGCGTAGAAGATGTGGTCTCCCCTGGTGAGCGCAGTTCAGATGGTGATTCAGTCATAAGTACTGATGTCGTTCCTGGCTGGGCTAGGCCTGCTTGCTCAAGATCTATGGCTCCTACGTGTTCCAACCAGGCGCGATCACATTTTATGCGCATGACTCCTCACTCCATC
Organism: Lygodium microphyllum; assembly: GCF_053477565.2. Lineage (NCBI taxonomy): Eukaryota > Viridiplantae > Streptophyta > Polypodiopsida > Schizaeales > Lygodiaceae > Lygodium > Lygodium microphyllum. Next base: position 8,179,263 of record NC_141143.1, on the reverse strand, counting down.
CTGAAGATACTCTTTTTCTGCGGCTTGGAGTCTGCTCATATTTGCTCTATTTCTTGTCATTCAATGTCGTATCCACGGTATCTACCTCGCCCTCACTTTCATCGCTAAAGGATTGGCAGTCTTCGTATTCATCGTTAGAATCCTCTTCATCAGACTGCTCATCATCTCCTAGGGCTTTGTATATCTCTTGTCATTGGTCAGGAACTAGGGCCCAGTTATACATGAGGTTTAAGTCATGCACTCTGGTCCATTGCCACTTGGATTCATCTAAGATATCCTAGAGTGGTTTGAAATTTGCAGCTGGATTGCCAGCTAGCTTGTCCATTAGGTATTCCAGTATCTCCTGGATTTCCCTTTTGTTGGTCGGGACTTGGAAGTTGACGGGCTTCGGTTTCCCACGAAAGCTTCCTGTCATCATGCAGACTGGTACGGAGGGTGTGTCGTTGGCCTTGCCGATTGTTTTGATGGCTTGCTCATATGCCTCATGATCTGAGAACAGCAGGTCGATTGTAGCGAGGATGTGCATCCAATCTTACTCATCCTCTGGGCATGGGATATACTTGGTCAAGGGCCCATAGGACTTCTTGACCTAAGCATTACCCTTGAGCATAGTGGAGATGGCATCTAGGTTGACTGGTGAGGTCTTCCAGGTGTCCATCTCTACTCTCACGGTGTTCATCCTATTGCCAAGGAACATCAAGCCGTTACCCCAATCTTCGATGACTCTAGCGTTGCACATCCAAGGTCGACCTAATAGGATGTCTTAGTCCATTCCCTTCATGACTATAAAGTCAATGGAGAACTGGACACCTGCAATCTTCACTCGCCAATTCTTCAGCACCCCGAATGGCTTGACTCTCATACCGTTTGCTAATGTGACGTTAAACCTAGCGATTTCGACAGGCGGTTTTCCCCAAGTTTGAAGCACTGCATGGCTAAGCACACTAACCCCAGCTCTCGTGTCCACGATTCCCTTTCTTGTTGTGTCGCCTAGGGCTAGAACCGGTAAGACCACATGCATCTCGGAACCTTCCCAGAAGGCATTGACGTGTAAGGATTTAGGCATAGAGTGCAACGTCAAACTCGGTATTTGTATCTCTGCGTCATGGTCATGAGAGTCTGCCATGACCTGCACTCGTGACCCTTCAACCCAATGCTTAAGATCTTGCCATAGGGTGGGATACTGCCTAAGCAGATCTCCTAGGCTAAGTGCTACAGGGGTAGTCACCAACGTGGTCAGGAGATCGTTGGATCCTCGTCTCTCTTCTAACCTGGATTGTCCTGGCCAATGGCCGTGACTGACCTGCGGCCCTGCAGTATCAAGGCTTGGCCTTAGCGGCACTGCTTGTTGTGCAGTTGCTTCTCCCCGACTTTGGTTGAGCAGGTGAGACTGGCGCGCTTATGCTGGAGAGATCATTGATCTCGTCCTCTATGATGGGCTTTGCATCTTTTAGATGCTCTTGAGCTTCCTTCACCCATTCCTTCACCTTTTCTATGGCCTCTAACTGTTACTTTGGATGCGGATATTTGCCTACCTTGGCACTTCCCTTTGCGGCCGTCTTAGGGGTTGAAGTTTCTGTCTCTGCGTCAGAGACCTTCTTTCCAACAGGCAGAGTTGTAGCACTCTCCGTTTTTAGTGCGATTTTAGCTTCCGACCTCTTCCTCCTCCGTCTACGGCTCTTCTTTCCTATCGAGGCCACATTGAGATTGCTAGGTCATGGCAGAGAGATGCTGGCCTGCTTCATTTGGGCATGGGTCATGACCCGCAATGGGATGGGCGTGGCCTCCCCATCGAGGTTCTCGACACCAAACGGCCCCCCAACAGGACAGATGGCACATTGGATGAACTAGAAGATGGCTTCCTCTTTGGGCAATCAATGAAGAGATGAGTGATTTCGCACTGCATATCTTTGGTCAACCTTGTCTCTATTTTTTGCTCCCTTTCAGGGCAGTGTGACGAGACATGTCCTGGGTGACCACAAGTCCAACAAATGATTGGATCCTGCGTCTACCCTCCTAGGCCTCTACCTCGCCCTCTTCCCAACGCCATCACCGGCATTGGTAAATAATCCATAAGGACTGTGTTGCCCTCGTCATCATACGAGACATAAGGGTACACGTGGGTCTCTTCTTCAGTTGGTTCTTCCACGTAGTGGATAGGAGCGTCACTCGGTGGATGGGTTACGTAAGGACCAGGCGGTCTAGGAATGCCTGTAGGATTTATTTCCATCCTAGGAACAGCCGGCTTAATGTCGTTAGGCGCAAGGAGGGCCAATGGGGCTCCCCTTCCAAAAAATGGCTGTGGCTTGTTCGCTAGGTAAGGCTGGCCATATGGCTGTGAGTATGGAAGTCTCCTTGGAAATCTACAATGCGCGACGTCATGGCCAAACCTACCACAGTTAGTGCAAGGTCTTAACCTAGGGTCTTGAACTCAGCTGGCAAGTGGTTTTCGCCACAGTACACGCATTGGACGTTGGGTGCATTGGTCGTCTCAACATTTCTTGTAACTTGGTTAATTCCATCTTAGTGTCAGCCAAGTCTTGGTTCGTCTCGGTGGTTTTTCCCTTATCCTCGAGCTTCGTTCCTTCAGCTGATCGTCAACTCGGGTGGCTTCCTCAAAGACCCTAGCTAGAGCGTCTCGCTGCAAGCTAGAGTTGTCTGCCCAAGCCTTATATAGTTCCTCGTCCCAAATCCCGCTGATGAATACAGTTGATACTACTCTTTCAGTCAGCCGCTCTCTAGTAGGGATTCTCTTGAAGAGACTCCTCATGTGGGTCACGTAATCGCGAATGTCCTCCTTCTCTTTCTGCTTGACATTCATCAAGCGTACGAGTAGATTATCGAAGTATCCGGGCTCGGAAAATCTCTTAATGAAGAGATCCTTGAGGCCATCAAAGTTGGCTCGCTTTGTGGTATCTAAGCTCGTGTACCACATCCTACCCTTGTCGCCCAAGCAAAGCCTGAACGCTTGAGAACATTGAGTTAGGTCATTGAGGCCGTTGGCTTCGCAGACTTGCTCGAACTGCTCAACAAAGCTGTATGGATCGTCATGGGATTGGTACTTATCGAGTTGCTTGGCAACAATAGGGATTTTAGACTGGCTCTTTGAACCCTAGTTTGCTCCTAATCCTATGAGCAACGTTGTCGCTAGTGCCGTGGCACTTTGCTCTGCAACTGTGTTATCGAGCAGCCGCTTCATGAGAAGCTCGCTCAGCGTTAAGTCTCCTTCTAATGCTCTCTTGTGGTTCGTTTGATTTCTACTAACCAGGTTTAGCACCCGCTGCACCTCTCGCAACTCCATGCTTTGCCTTTGGCTCCTAGCCTGCTGATCCCTATTGTATTCAGCCATGCTTTGCAATGCTTTGTGGGCTAGCTTTCTCTCCTCTTCTAGATCTGCGATGATAGCGTCTGATGTCCTGCCACGATGCTCATACCGGGCATGAGCGTCGTAATTGCTGACCAGCTCTGCTGAATAGCATCTGGAAAGTCTCCTAAGTCGAATTCCTCATTAGGTCTGCGGTCTAAACTTTCTTCTGCCATTGTTGAGTTCTCATTCTCCACCAAGCTATCGATCAGGTTCAGTAGACTTGTCAAATCCACTTCGTCGGCGCCCCTTGCTTGGTCCTACTTTGCATGTTGATGGTTTGTCTATGTCTTGGGTCCTTTCCTACTAGTGGGTTCCTTGAGTGGTTTATCTGGGTGAGTTCCTTTAGTTATTGAATACAATCCTCAATTTATGGCCACTCAATGTGTGTATCTTTTCCTGTGCACTTGTGCTCAATCAGGCTTTCATTTTCCTTAAGTGTACTTCAAGTGTAGAAATTCAAGGTGAGTGCAGCAACCAATTTCTAGGCGTCTTACACACTCTCGCGTTGTTTCGGGCCTGATAGGCTTGTTGGCCAATTTTCTGGCCATCTTGGCAGGGTTTAGGGTTTCTCTAATATGTTGCCTCGTTCATTTTTGGTCCATTCAGGCTGTACAACTCAGCGGTTTGCGTCTAAGTCTCTGGGTCTCGCAACTGCCTACTTCTAGCTGCTAAGCGGCTGCGCCCTATGATTTTGCCTATTCTGTGTGCCAGAATCAATGTTTGAGCGCCCTAAGGGCTTTCGATAGTTTGCGTTGCTGAGCTCTAGCTGGGTCAAGTCAAATTTCTGAAAATTTGATAAAAATCTGCATTCGGCCCAACTGGTTCGAATTACAGGGTTCGAGTGGGTCAGTCGGACGGGCCGAATGGGTGACTCGAACAGAGCAGACTCGGACAAGGTTACTCGGACGAGCCGAGGCAATTGGGTCGAGGGTGATCGAATGTGACACGTGGTCAAGGACTGAATGTTGAACTCGGACGGGGGCCGATGATTGAATTATTGGCTCGGACAGGCCCAATCAATAGGCTCGAATGGTTTGACTCAGACAGGCCGAATAATGGACTCGGATGGCCGGGGCTGATTAGGCTCTTGGGCCGAATGGGCCAACTGGTAAGGGATCGAGGGCCGATTCTGGGACTTGACCCAGAAAAGGCCACTCGAACGGGCCGAGTGCGGCGGCGCGACGACCGCGAAGGGACGATTTTGGTTAATTCGTGCGATTTAGGCAATCATAGTAAGCAATAACCTCCAGATCCTATCTAGGGGGATAGGGGAAGAGATTCATATACCTGAATAGAGCAGTGGGCTCGTCGATGGTGCGATCGAATTGAATCGGGCGGTAGCTCTCTCTCTCTTTCTCACTGAAATGGTCACAAATGAGCTCTACCTTGGCCTCTTGGCTCTTATGCCCCTTCCCGGGTATGGTGTTGATGCCCCCAATCACTCACTTGCCAATCTTAGGCATCACGAGTGAGATTTTTACCAAGTTTTGCACGATTTTTGCCCTGCTTTGCAACAGTAAACCCTACCCTTCTCCGGTGCGATTTCCTAATCCTAACCTACTCTAAATGAAACAAAAATCAAAAGCAAAGAACTGAACTAATTTCTCCATGTTTCCCAATCATCAAACAAACAAAATATACCAAAATACTTACTTGTTTCGAAGATCAAAAACACCCAAACTTCCTACCTATCTCAAGCTCCGTTTCGGGGATGAATCCCTTACTTCGATGCTTGATATGAGGCGTGTAAGTGCTCAAGCTTGAATCCGTGGTCCCCGCAACGGAACCAAAATGTGGAAGCTTTTGCTCAACCACCAAGACCCACGGACCGCTTATTGCTTCAAGCGTTCCAAGGGAGTTTTAATGGCTATCTCTCACTTAGTCGGCGCGTCCTCAATCCTATGAGTGTAGTGAGCTTACCTTGATTCCGATACAAGTTGCCTCCTCTCTCAAGCACACCAGTAGCTCCACAATCCTAAATGCAAGCTCAAGCATCCTCAAGCCTCCTCCACCTCCAAGCTCCATTCTCCATAGCCACACATGCAAGAAGAGAGAAGAGAAGAGAAAAAGAGAAGAGGAGATGGTGAAGAGCTTCACCTTCTTGATCCCTCACTTTCACACACTCACTCCCTCACACTCTCACACTCCCACTCTCAAGAGCACACACAAGCAAGAAGATGAGAAGGAGAGAAGAAGAAGAAGACTCTTGTTGCCACACACCAAAAGAATGATCTTTCATTCACTTTTTGAACTTTATATACAAACCCTAAAATCCCATGGGCACCCATCCCTTTTTTACATGACCGGCCATTGTGGCAAGATCTTTTTTCCATTTCCCTCCTCTAGCCTTGTGCCTCTAGCCTACACCCATCTAATATTTTACAATTGGCACAGGAGGGAGCCTGGAGCTCTTTTACAAGAGTTTTTCGAGTTTTTTTCAGGTGCCTTTTCATTTGAAGTTGCATTTTTTACCCCGGTTCATCTTTGTGAGGCCGCCTACATGTCTTTGCTCTTTTTCCATCTTCCTTTTATTTTTTCCTTCATTTTTCCACCATCTCGACTTGGGGTTAACAATTGGCTATGGTGGAAAGAAGGATAAGTTGAAAAAATGGAAGTCTCTTATGAACTTAAGCCAAGATGTGATTGTGGGAAGCTCAATGGATCAAAGATGGCTCTGATACCATGTTGAAATATCAGTGAGAGCAAGATAGAGTGTGCACAAGAGGGAGAGAGAGAGCTCAAGTACAAGAAGAAGATATTGCTTAATGAGTTGTTCACAAGTACAACTGGTACACTCTCCTCTACATTGAGAGTGACCTCTAGGTTGTTTAAATATCCTTTGGATGGCTAGGGTTAGGGTTGCCCTTGCGCTACAGTTTATTCACACCCTACTACCCTTATCCACCCTTGCATACATAAGGTTCACATGCCTATCTCTCAACAAAAATCTTGCCCAGTTTTCATCATGTATTGCCACCATGTATGTGCGTATCTCTCTAAGTGTAAAGTTGCATAGAAAATCTTTGTCTCATCATGGCATGGATAGAGGGTAAAATATATTTCCAATTTATTAATCTATTATTCAAGATTGGTTGGTGAGGGATTGTCCCCTTTGAACTACGGTATGCTAATTTTCTCATTTTACTCTCTATCGTAGTGGTAATGATGGCCGTTGTTATTGGATAAACCACTTGATTACTACCTTGAAGAGAGATTATCCAACATTGGTTGTCCATGGTTATTGTTAAGGGATTGCTAACCATTTTTCTTGTTGTCAAAAGAGTAATGACCAAGTGAGTTAGTTCCAGGTGGTTGATGATTATAAGGGGATTGAATAGGTGAAATCATTTCATCATCATGATGAGCTATGTTCTCTCTTCTTGAATCTTCATGCATGTGTTGACCTTATCTATTTATTGCATTAGGAATTTGTGAGTTTTATGGATAAAACTGTTCATAGAAAGAGTCACACCCATAAATGTCTTCTTCTTTTTCAGTATGCTAGCTTTTTTTATGATGCATATGATCCTTTGAGGAGTCACTTTGGTCTTCCCCTATTCCAAGAGTTAGAAGGAGACTGAAATGCTTCCTTAACTCCTAATGGACCACCTTGTTCAAAGGTTGAGTGTATAAAGTGATGGGATGCCCTTGACTTCACATTTTCATGTGGATTTGATGCCCCATTATCATTGAAAGGTGGAGTGCTTTGCCACTTATTACCCAAGTTGATGAGAATAGAGATCATGTGATTAAACTTAGTATCCAAAAATTGATTATGTTGCCCAAACTTCTGAAAGTGATTGACTATTTTTCCAAACTATTCATCAATTGTTTGGTTCAATCCAATGACACCCTCATTTATACATTCAATCCTATGAGAAAGTTGTTAGAATTCATAGAATCGTGTGATCCATTCACTTCAGACATATATACCACACCAATAGGGTCTTTGGGTCATTCTAAAATGTCATGTATGTTGCCATCATTCCCATACTTTTGTCCATGATTGGTTGACCTAATGGATGATTTTATCTCTGCTTGATACTCAACTAAGTCTTCATTTATGCTCTCCAACATTTTCTATTTCTTCTTATTCCTAGCCATTGGAATGGTTGTAGTAAAAGAAGATTGTTTGTCAATAAATGCACTATAATAGGAGTTGTACCCCTTCAATCCTTGTGTTTATGGGCTCAAAATGAATCTTACTATGTGTAGGTAGGGTAGAATTGTCAAAATTACAAGTTACAATTGGATAAGGGGTAATCTAGACCAAGATAATGTACCATGTCTAGTAGTTTAGGAGCTGTTTTTAGTACCACCTATCAAAAAAATGGGCATAACTTTTACTCTATGACCCTCATTGCCACAATTTTTTATTAGAACCAAAGCTTGCTTTGTCCTCTACACATGGAGTGTAAAAGTTTTATGTTCAAAATAAATATCTAATTTTGAATTTCACTTTTCTATGACTATTTAGATTGTGACAATAACCTGTTTGATCATGTAATTGCCCTGTTTTGTCAAATATGATTATGGTGGGTATCCATCATATACTTATGACCATTGAAGTACATCATGTATACCATTCAAATATCATATAGCCACCTATAAAAGATTAGTAACCTTTAATGACCTACAAGTCCTTTATGTTCACTATCCTATTTCACCTTGTTTTAGTGACGTGTTTCTCAATGAACTTCAATCTTCTTCCACTCTATCTTGAGTGGTCTTATGTAGTCCTCCACAAACCTTGGAAGGTGTGCAAAGTTCCTTTTGAGCCAATTTGTGCACCCCTACAGAGTGCAAGGGAGGTTCACCTCTCTTTTGTCTTGGTATCTCATTTGGCTTCAACCTTTTTTCTCGGTCAGTATGTATACATGGTAGAACTTGTGTTCTAGGAAACAAGGATGCTTTGCATGGATAAAATAAAGCTTTGGTCATTCAATGAGATGCAGGAATTTGAAAGTTGAATGAAATGAAGAGGGCTGAGAAAGGTTTATCTTTAGTAAGTAGTCATTCATTGATCTATTAAACTCACCCTTTACTATTTTCTTAGGTATCTTAATGTATAGGATCACAATAAATAAAAAGTCATAGATTAGGCAATCACATGAGCTAGAATTCTCTAAAATTTTCAGATTAAAATGTACCATCATGCATGTTTCAATCATGAAAGATATCAATGATAAAATCAAGCTAAAGGACTGAATTATCCATCATTTCATGATAAAGATTCAATCAACAATGAATAGGCATTCAATTTTCAACATAAGTGGACTAAATTTATCAATCAAGCAAAGAGGACACATCCAATTCAACCCCTCGTTCAGCAATTAGCTAAGCTTCAACAATTGGAATTGGACATTTTAAAATGAGTAGATGACACTTCATTTTATGCTTGAGGTCGATGTAGCTTACTAAAATAGATCAGATGCCTTCAAAATAGTTGATGGGAGCTTCATATAAGCCTTTCATTGATTAAGAGTCCACTCGAAGTCTTCAAAAAGCTTTAAGAATACCAATCTTGAAACATGGTTGCTTGCACTGACTAAAGAGTAATCAATTACACATAAATCTGAACCAATGCTTCAAATAAAGTTGAAGATCAATCCAAAGCTTCAAGAGATGCTTAAATTCTTGATTAAAAACAAGAATCCAAGTGATTTTAGTAATCCATAACTGCCCAAGTATTCAAGAAGAATGAAATACTATGAATCAAGATCTATTACTCCAATGTTGGATCAACCTTGATGGAATGGACTTGTACTTGATGTTCAAAAGTAAAACACTTCATAATCCCATGATTAAATAAAAAATTGATCAAAATTTTGAAGAAATTCATGGTTACCTTGTTTTTCCTAAATTAGAGACCAAGAATCCTCTAATTCTTATCGAAATGCTTCAATCTTGCTTTGTCATTACATGCTGAAGGTAAATAATGGTATTGAGGAGGTTTTTGAGTAATCTTGGAGAACCAAGAGGAGATCTCAGTTTTTAATTGCTGCATGTTTGTTGCCTAAAAAACATGGTGCAATTTTTGCTAATCATATTGATGCTTCCATGTGGTTGCTTTGCATTATTTGATGGTCATGATGTTGCTCAAAATGATCCACATGAAGTAAAGAATGATGTTGTAAACTTAGTGTAGAAGGTCTCAGCATGCAAGAAAGATTTCAATAAGATTTCAACCATGGAAGCTTGGGATAGATCGAGAGAGAAGAGAAAAATCATTAATTACCAAAAAGTAATCCAGTTTAAGCTTTCTCTAAGCTCTATTAATCCTAGTTAGTCTTGGAACCTTCAAAATGGGCCTCTTCTTGTCCACAAGCTACCAAAATATACAAGATCCCTCCATTCCTTCTTCATATATTCTCCAAGAGATCCAAAAATAGAGAAGACTAGCTACAAGAAACCTTGACTAGTTACATTTTAAATGGTACCAAGTCCTATAACCAAATCTTGACTCCAATTATTAGGATGGTGCTGATAACTAGATCTATGCTTGAAAAAGACCTTTCCAAGAATCAAATTCAAGGCTCTGATACCATTGAAATGAGCTTAGCCTAGACTAAATTAAAATAACAAAGAAATAAAAAAATGATTTAATCGATTGGCCATAGCTATGCCATAGATAAAAATGTATTAAATCTACAGCACAATGAAGCCATAGCTAGAAGAAATCAAAGGTACAATGAGAATGATGGATAAGAGACAGCTGCAAAAAATCCATCTCTTACTATGGTGGGCATTGATTATTCACCCTTGATGTTGGTGGGAAAGGCAAGAGCCCTCAAGCTCCACGAAATGGAGAAGTTTACAAATGTGCTAAAAGATGCTTACAATGGCACACTATTGCCTTTTATACTCAAGGCCCAATTAAGCTAATTTTCCCTAAGCTAAAGGGTACAAAAATGGTTTTAGTACATGTAAGGTTACGAAAAGTCTCCTCGAATGATAAATATCAAGAGAGGAGTATATTACAATAATTATATATTTAGAAGGCATATCTTGGATCCAATCCTTGGGGTGTAGAAGAGTTGTAGAGGCCACATCAGTCAGTTGGGGGGTGTCCTTTATGTATGAAATTTGAGGTGAGATGCATGTGGAAAACTTCTTTGCTTAGACTCGCGAGGGGTAATTAGCTAGATTACAACAAAAAATTGCATGTACAAATACAATAGTTATTAGAAGAATCATTTATAATACCCAGATGCTCTTAGCTACTGCAAGGCTATGTGGGATCATTTGGTGTATTTAGGAGCCCGTGGCTAGAGCCATCAAAGCCAATGCCGGGCCCATTTTAGGTTCTGACAGGTGGTGCATTTGCTAAGAGTCTTTAGAATTCCCGTAAGGATCTAAGACTTGATTCTCAAGTGTACGACTCTTCGCTTAGAAGAGAAGAAAGAACTATTAAGGCAATAACATGAGCACACGCTAGAGATCTCTTGAGTTCAATGAGTGCAACGTGAAGAACGATTAAGGAAACACACAAAATTTTTTACAAATACTTCTCGGACCGTACTAGTCTAGTATTACTTAAGGTTAGGGGACTTACAACCCCTCGTTGTAAGAGTAGTCCCAAGAACACAAAAGTGGTAGTTTACCCTTGACACCTAAAGCTGGGTGGTCAACTCCTTCTCAGATCCAATTGAAGTGGTGGATCAACACCACTATCTAGTAGTGCTAGTAGCAGCACCATAATTGTCCCTCCTAAGATTACTTCTATATCCATAGGGATGGTATAACCACCCTTAATACCCCTCAAGTAATATGAATTTCAGTGGACACTAGCTCTACTCGCTTTAAGGTATTTGTCATCTATCTTTAGTGGAAGTCCAAATGAAGATACATAATTACATATCAAAGACTTACAAAAACTTATGTTTAATTGTCAAGTCAATGAAGAAGCACATCATTTGATGTCTTTCAGAATGACTTTGAAGGGAACTGCAATCCTGTGGTAGTACTAACTTGCGGCAAATTTGATTGGCATTATGCAAGCATTCTACACTACATTTTGTAGAGAGTTCTCTCTTGAAAAAGGGAAGCCAATATTGGCTGCGTATCCTAAATGAGACTTGGCAAGAAATCAATGAGAGTGTAAAAGTGTATGCTCAGAAGAGCTACACAAATTCTTTTGGTGTTTGGATAATACTATCCATGTAGCCCCTATCACTCAGTTGTAATTCTTCGTAAGAGGGTCGGATTTCACGATCCAACTATACTTGAGTAACATTGCACTAAATGATCTAGATGCGGTTATAACAGTAGTAGAGGGAGTTGAGCCAAGAGTTCAAGCTACTTGTGTGTGGCAAGAGAGTATGCCCTCTCAAAGATTGGGATGGTGCCAAATGGGATACTAATAGGATATAACTCAATACATGCACCACCCAATAATATCATGGATCAAAGTTAAGGGACTTTAAATCAATGGTTGCCTCAATTACCCACATTGGTAGGACCAAATGTTGCCCAACTAAGACCCATGACATTTATGAGCAGTGGACAAGGTCCCACCGTAAACCAAGGGTCTCTATGTAGACTGTCAAGATTGTGGGAGAGAAGGAAGGAGTCTCGCTTGAAGCTTTCTTGCTTGCACAATGGGGGAAGACACACAAGGGTGGAGGCTGAAAACAGTTTTCCTCTTCTTAGTTGTGTAAGCCAAAAGAACTCAAGTACAAGGAAATAGAAGAACCCTATATATGGGTCTCAAACCAAACTCAACTAACTAAGGTGGCATACTAACTGAGCCACGAACTAGAGTAGATAAGGATAGCTATCATGTAGCTATTATTCATGGGCGGTGTACCAACCGCGTCTGCAACTGACAAGTCGGTGACATAAATATACAACGGTCACCCTGGCGTATCACGAGTGGAGCTCGATATCTCAACACTCCCCCTCGAGCTCAATCCCAATTCCTGCACACCAAGCAGGTCTCTGAACTTGCGCAGCTTCTCTGCGCCCAATGCCTTCGTGAATATGTCAGCTACCTGATCCTTTGTGCTGACATAAACTAGATCAATAAGACCTAGTAAAACCCTCTCTCGCACATAGTGATAATGCACCTCAATGTGCTTTGTTCTAGCATGATAGACTGGGTTATTTGCCAAGTGTATACTACTCATGTTGTCACAATAAATGACAACTGGCCCATCTGTAGACTGATGCATATCATAAAGTAGCTTATGCAACCAAGCTACCTCACATGCAGCCATTGCTGCACCCCTGTACTCAGCCTCTGTGCTCGACAAGGCAACTGTAGGCTGTTTCTTGCTGCTCCAAGTGACTGCAGCACTCCCAAAAGAGAATACATATCCACTGGTAGATCGTCTATCAGAAATACTACCAGCCCAATCAGCATCAGTGTATCCATGCAACTGTATCTGAACCCCAGTCTCATAAAATAGTCCATACTGCAATGTGGACTTCACATACCTAAGTATGCGTCTAGCCGCATCCAAATGTGGTTTCCTTGGAGCCTGCATAAACTGACTTACCAATCCAACAGCATAGCTCAAATCTGGCCTGGTAATAGTCATATAAATCAAACTTCCTACTATGCGTCTATACATAGTAGGGTCTTCTAGAAGCTCACCTGCATCTGTGCTCAGCTTCACATTTTGCTCCAAAGGAACTGAAATAGGCTTACAGCCTGTCATCCCATATTTGGACAGCATGTCCAATCCATACTGCCTCTGCAAGAGCTGTATCCCACTTGGTGATCTAATCACCTCAATGCCCAAGAAATAACGCAGCTCTCCCAAATCCTTCATCTCAAACTTCTGCTTCAATAGCATTTTCACATGAAGGATATCTTCATCACTGTCACCTGTCATAATCAAATCATCAACATAAATGACAAGCAGCATAATACCTTTCTCTGTTTTTCTCACATAAAGTGAGAAATCTGCCTTGGAAATCTGAAAGCCAATAGTGACAAGATACTGTCCTATCTTGTCAGACCATGCTCTAGGTGCTTGCTTCAAACCATACAAAGCTTTCTTCAACCTGCAAACAAACTCAGGATGAACAGCATGCACATAACCTGGTGGCTGCTCCATATAGACCTCTTCTTGCAAATCACCATGCAAGAAGGCATTCTTTACATCCATCTGATGTAAAGACCATCCCTTTGATGCAGCCATAGCAATGACTGCTCTTACGGTTGCCATCCTTGCAACCGGACTAAATGTTTCTTCATAGTCAATGCCATATGTTTGTGCATACCCCTTGACTACTAATCTTGCCTTGTATCTGTTCACAGAACCATCAGCATTGTGCTTCACCTTATAAACCCACTTACAGCCAATTGCATTCTTACCTTTAGGCAAAGGTACTAACTCCCATGTAGCATTTGCTTCCAAGGCATCCATTTCTTCATCCATGGCTTTCTCCCATTTTTCTTTTCCCATGGCTTGCTCAAAAGATGTGGGTTCTGGTTCCTGTATCACTTTGACCATATATGCATAGTGAATGGCTGTAAATCCATCATATTTCAGCCTATCCACAGGATACCTAGCTCTTGTAGACCTGCGCAAAGTAGGTTCACTCCCAGGTGCTCTCAAAACATCCCTGGTCTTCCTTACTCCAGGTGTAACAATAGAAGGAATACCCAACTCATCATCAATGCTCTGTTCTGAGCCACTGGATTCACCATCCACATAAGAGTGACCTGCATTCACATCAAACATGGGCTGATCAACCTTCTCTTTTCCTTTTCGTGATACCTGCATACCACTATCTGCATTGCTTTGAGAAGATTCTCCTGATCTCAATCTGCCTGTCCATGGCGAAGAATGTGAACCACTGCTAGAGGACGCTCCAGGTCCACTAATATTTTGTGACTGCTGCTGTGAATTCTGTGTAGCATTACCATTTTGTGCATCTTCATCATCAATCACATTTACTGGTTTATACCAGCTACTCATCTCATCAAAAACAACATCTCTGCTCACTGTAAACTTACGAGTAGAAGGGTTATAGCATCTATACCCTTTTTGCTGCAGAGAGTAACCAATAAAGATGCACTTCTCAGCTTTTGGATCCAACTTGGATCTCAGCTCATCTGGCACATGTACATAGGCAATGCAACCAAAAATTTTCAAATGAGAAATATCTGGTTTCCTACCAGTATACCTCTCCTCTGGAGTCATTCCATGTATTGCTGCAGTGGGAGTCCTGTTCATTATGTAGACTGCTGTAGCAACTGCTTCAGCCCAATAAAAATCTGGCAAGTCTTTTTCATTGAGCATGGCACGAGATACCTCTCCAATATGCCTGTTTTTCCTTTCTGCAATTCCATTTTGTTGTGGGGTATAACTGCATGAATATTGCTGCTTTATGCCATGCTCCTGCAAGAACTTTGCAAACTCATTTGAGAGGTACTCTCCCCCTCCATCTGACCTTAGGCATTTTATCTGCAAGCCTGTTTCTTTTTCAACCATAGCTTTAAGAGTTTTGAAATGCCCAAAAACTTCACTTTTCTTTTTCATAAAATACACCCAAACTTTTCTGCTATAGTCATCAATAAAACTGACAAAATAATGACAGCCTCCAAGAGATGCAGCTTTAGTTGTCCACACATCAGAGTGAATTAATTCCAATGGCTTCTCACTCTCTTGAACATGTCTAGGAAATGGTTTCCTTGCCTGTTTTCCAAACTGACAGGCTTCACATACCTTATGCATTTCTGCAACCTTGAATTTTGGCAATCCTGCAACAATATTTTGGGCCTGCATTGATTTAAGTCGCTGTACATTAACATGACCAATGCGTTTATGCCAGATATCAATATCTGCAACTACACCGGTCCCATGTGCAAACATTGCTGCACTCAATTCAGACATGTCTGCATCCAACGTAAACATTCTGCCCTTCTTCTTTCCTTTTGCTATCAAGCGACCTTTATTTTTCATATCCTCAACAAAGCATCCATGAGGATTAAATCTGACCTGCAAGCCCTGTTCAACCATTTGACCAACAGAAACCAGATTCTTGGTGATATTCGGGACATGAAATACATCGGACAGGTATTTCTTTTTCCCATCCTGCATAGACAAGGGAATTTTTCCAATCTGCACAATAGGATGTGCAGTATCATCACCAGTCTCCACAAATCCTGGTTTTTCCATTTTCCTTGCATCCTCCATCCATTCTGCATGACCTGTCATGTGGTTTGATGCACCTGAGTCAACATACCATACATCATTGCTTTCTTCTGCACTTGTCACAGAATTGTTCATGTGCTACACCATGAACAAATGCTCATTTCTGTCATCACCCTGTCTGCTAGAAGATGCATAATTCCCTTGTTGCAGTTTTCCATTCATGATGTCATTCTGCTTTTTATAGCAGTCTTTAGCCATATGACCCATTTTACCACAGTAGTAGCATTCAACATTACTGTTTGTATTTTGGCCTCTTTGCCATCCACCACGACCTCTTTGGCTCCCCCTGCCTCTAGAGTTACCACGTCCTCCTCCATAGGACTGGTTTTCTTGAGTTTGCTGCATATTCTGATTTCTACCACGGCCTCCAAATCGGCCTCCTCTACCTCTGCCTCTACCTCTTCCAGCATTTGAGTAGAAGACAGCTTCTTTTGAAGTTCCTCCTGAAGAAGATGCACCACCATTTCTCTGTTCCTCAGAAATTAGAAGAGCAATCAACTCCTCAAAATCAGGAAATCTTTCACGGACGGAAATGGATGTCCGAAACTGCGCATAATCCTTTCCTAGACCATTCAAGGTCACAGAAACTAAATCATCATCTTCCACTGGCGACCCAATGGAAGCAAGTGCATCTGCAATCTTCTTCACCTTCATGTGGTAGTCGTTGATGCTCATACTTTCTCTTTGCACATTATGCAACTCTTGCTTGAGCTGCATTTTCCTGGCTTGCGTATTTGTGCTATACATTTTTGACAAAGTATCCCATGCCTCCTTTGGCGTACTTGCATCCTGAATATGCACAATCATAGAGTCTGAAATACTGATAGACAGCCAATACATAACTTTCCTGGCTCTCTCATGCCATGTTTTAAATGCCTGCATTTGTTGTTGATTGGGAACATCAGGAAGAACTGGTTCTTCTTCATTTCCTGCAACAAATTCCCAATATCCTTTTCCCATAAGGAAATTCGTCATTCTAAACTTCCATGCCTGGAAGTTGTTCTTGTCAAGCTTTTCAGTGACAATCTGTGAAAGAGAATCAGACGCCATTACAGAATACTGCAAGAAATTCTGTCACTGCAAAAAACACAGCTTCACCCTCACAAGGGCAAATATGC
This sequence comes from Lygodium microphyllum, assembly GCF_053477565.2. Lineage (NCBI taxonomy): Eukaryota > Viridiplantae > Streptophyta > Polypodiopsida > Schizaeales > Lygodiaceae > Lygodium > Lygodium microphyllum. The sequence continues at coordinate 8,162,608 of NC_141143.1, read as the reverse complement.
AAAACTGGCGAAAGTGGTATTTGACCACACAGTCACTTCCTAGTGACGATTTTGCATAAACAGGAACCAAGGATGATTCTGAAACTCCCAATGTCTCTGCGCACAAGCATACGATGCAATTTCTACAGTAACTTTTCACCGACCTGTAGAACAGTGGTCGCACAGCATAAAACTGAGCCTTTTCTTGAGTGCGTGCAGAAAACTTCCGTCTGCAAAACAGGCCCCGAAATGGCCTCAAATCAAAAAAACAAGGTCGCCGCATATACTGCCCTCTTGCTTCACCGCAGCATATACTGCCCTCTTGCTTCACCGCGAAGGGCGTCTCAACCTGAGACAATGCACTCCTGCAATTTCCGGCTGTGCTACCTGCAGAGATCTGCTCCCAAAACAGAAAATGAAAGCAACACTGCTCCTCTTACCAGACCACCACGAGCTTGGCTTGCTTTCTTGAGCTCCTTACCACGAACAAGGCTCTGATACCATGTCAAGATTGTGGGAGAGAAGGAAGGAGTCTCGCTTGAAGCTTTCTTGCTTGCACAATGGGGGAAGACACACAAGGGTGGAGGCTGAAAACAGTTTTCCTCTTCTTAGTTGTGTAAGCCAAAAGAACTCAAGTACAAGGAAATAGAAGAACCCTATATATGGGTCTCAAACCAAACTCAACTAACTAAGGTGGCATACTAACTGAGCCACGAACTAGAGTAGATAAGGATAGCTATCATGTAGCTATTATTCATGGGCGGTGTACCAACCGCGTCTGCAACTGACAAGTCGGTGACATAAATATACAACGGTCACCCTGGCGTATCACGAGTGGAGCTCGATATCTCAACATAGACACCAACCCTTTTTAAGATCATGAAACCTAATTTGGGGATGGCTCCTGATGCCAAGTTATTGTTTTTCCTTTTTTGTGTACTTTAGAGCATTCCACCTTGTATGGAAAGAGCATGACAACATGATATTGGAATAAACCTCCTAGATGCATAGCAATTACTTGAAAAATCTGTTGACCCATGTAGAGTGGAAGAGGGTTCCTAACTGTAGGTTAGCACATATTTATTCTTGGGGTAAATATTATGTGAGGTTATGAAAACTCTCCTAGAATGATAAATATCAAGAGGAGTATGTTAGTATATTTTATATATTTCAAACAATGTATCCTAGGGCCAATCCTTGGGATGTAGGAGAGCCATAGGGGTCACAATAGTCAACTTGGGGGTGCCCTTTATGTATATAATTCGAGGTGAGATAGTTACCTACATGTGAAAAACTCATTTGCTTGCAGTTGGGAGGGGTAATTAGCTAGACTACAACCCAAAATTACATCTACAAACGTATTAGTTAGAAGAATCTATAATATTTCCACGCAATAAAAGTTAGTTGGTTAGTTTGAAAGTTAGTTAGTCAATTAATAAGTTAGTAAGATTACTAACTAAAAACTAACTAAGGTAAAAACTAACTAACATTGATAGCTAATAATTTTTTAATTAAAAATATATTTTAAAAAATCGAGGATCGTAAATTTGATATTTTTCTCGGATTGACAAGGACTATAGCCACCCTTCACAGAACTTACAACGTGAACAAGACTTATGAGCCATATTAATCACTAGTATTAATATGTATAGTATGGATGGTCCAAAATATTAGATTTTGGGCAAAACTAGCATATTCTAGATAATTTAGATATTATTCTAAAAAGATAGAATTGGATGTCATTTAGAAGAAAAGACAAGTGATGTTTTAGTTAGTTTTGGAGATTTTATAAAAAGAAAAAATAAAGAAAAGTGATTGGTGAAATTGCGCGCACCGCGATCGCAGTTACAGACAGTAGACAGCACTTCGAATAGAGAAAAGGAGTGAACTAAGAGCTTTTCAATCAAGCGTCTTGGAGTTTTACCCTACTTTTGGAGCCAATGGAACCATCAGACCCCAAGAGGCTACGAGAGAGAGGTAAAGAGAAGGATACCCCTCCGAGAGAGAGAGAGAGAGAGAGAGCGAGAGAGAGAGAGAGAGAGAGAGAGAAGAGTTACCCCAAGAGGCTGCACAATTCCCTTTATCTTGATCCTTGACTTAGCCATCTTCTCTTACACTCTCCCATCTCGAATCTATTTCACCTTCTTAATTCTTGAGTCTACTTGCAGATGATGGCCTCCAAGCGAAGAATGTCTCGTGTGGATGGCAATCCTACAACTAGCAACGAAGCTTCGGGTAAAGGCATCACTGTCAATCCAATTGCGGTATTGGTCATAAGTAATGTATTTTCTAAATTGTTAGATGATTGCTTTGATTCTCACATGAGATACATTAGGCCCGTGCTATGACATACGAGAATAGTACATGGGAAGGGATAAACCTCTTCTCACATATTTAGAAGATGGAGTTTGCAAAGTGCATGTATCAAGGGAAGTTAATTGCACTAGTTGTGTAAAGCTTATTCGTTGATAAACAATCAGGGGTTATGAATAGCATAATCATAAAAATAATACATTAAGAATTGTGCATGCAAGTATTAAGTAAATTTTTCATAGAATCACTCTTTAATCCCAAGGGGGAGAGCAAAAATACAATAAAATTATTATCGTGTCTATTCTTGTATTGTTTGGGAAAAATACAATTAGTTTTGTTGGTTGATTGAACGACACCCTAAATGTTTTTCTTTCAATCAATTGATTGTTACATTGTGATTTGGATAAATATTCCAAGGCTTATGTTGATGGCAAATGCATGGCAGGGATTCATAATGACAAGTTGCCATGGAAATAAAGGAATGTTTTCCTAGAAGATGATATTAGGGTTGATTGCCTTGATTATGCTTGATTCTTAATTGGTTAATTAAGGAAGGGTATTTGTGCGGGTGGATCATCTCCAAGATCGCACCATGGATTACCCCAAGAGGGCATTGCTTGATTCACAGGCCAAAGGTCGAGTGGTGAAAAGGCCAACCATGGAAAGTGTGTCTCACTCCTAGGTCACTCGGGGTCAGTGGAGCTCTAGACACCCCTTGCCGAGTCCGAAATGGAGTTGTGGACTATTGTGAGCCCAACATCTAGACTGTTGGAAGATCCTATTCTAGATAAAGGATGGAAATTTTGGTGCCATGTGATTTGGACCGGGTACTTCTGTTGGATAGAAGGGATACATAATTCTCATGTATGGGCAGGAGACAAAGATTAACTTGAAGATAAGTTAAGGAACTTGTTTGTCAAAAGGACTGCTTATTTTGTTTTCGTGTCTATGCTGTAAATTACGCAAACAAAACATGTGCCCTAAAAGGCTTAATTAATGAGGCTGGTTTTAAATGTCACACATAAATGTGGTAGGACCTAATTAGAAAACTAAAGCTATCAAGGGAAGCAGGTGGACGGAATCCCTGATGGGTCTGTCCTATGGCAGGGTGGTCCCAGAGAACTAGGAGGCTTCTCTCAAGGATTTAGCGCCATTCGACTTTAGGTATTGTTAACTTAGAACATGATTCATGCCGTTTTAGGGGACCGGAATGGGACTATGCCCTACGGGCAGAGAGGTTGAGCGTGCATCCCTCTTGTTTCCCATTCTCTTTGAACCAAGTGCGATATGGGTCTACTTCAAATTGGGTATCTTTGTGTAAAGTAGGATGTCCAAAACCCGACGCTAGAATGTTGTTAGGAGACCTTGGTCCTAGAAACCCAGATTTCAGGTCGATCCTAGTGGGTTGGTCGTGAACGTTCTGTTGCGAGGTGGACTCGGGAAACCCTAGGAGACAAACCTTGGAACATTCCCTGGGAGTGCAAGTGGCGACGCTTAGATTAGTTTCTCGATGAACCGCTCAAACGTGCTTGGACAAGTGGGCACATTACAGAATCATTTATAGCACCTAGCACTCTTGGCCACGAGGCTATGTGAGATTGTTTGATGTGTTTAAGAGCTCTGCTAGAGCCGTTAGAGCCAATGTCGGGCCCATTTTAGGTATCAACAAGTGTCGAGTGAAACATGATCAATTACTCACCTTTGAACCAAAGAGAAATCACTAGAATAGTGGGGTTTGACAATGGTCTTGGTGGGTTCTATTGTACCTTGCGGACTTCCTCCTCTAGTGCGATTGCAATTAGGGATGCCTCTTTTGGTTGTGATAGTACATGCTAATCTGGTTGAATCATTTGCAATAAGTGGTCCTAGAATATGCTAGGCCTAAATTTAATAAATCTCTCAAAGGAATAGTAATAGAGACCGGTCTAGTCTATGTTTTGAATTAGTTGGAACCGCATATGAAGAAGACTGGGTCTTAGCTTTTAGTGCTAGCCAGTTCCCTTTTACCCTCATGGACATTGCCTTATGACCAAGATTCTTAGCTACAAATTCTGTATCAAGGGCATATCTTGAGGTTTAGGAGTAGAGCATGAGCTCTATTTATGGGGCTATGGAATGGACTTGTAAGGTGCCCGCCCATTGGCTATCTAGGCACACTTTTAGCGGTGTATCGAGAAATGAATCTAAGCGTCATTGCCCAGCACTCCCATGGAATGTTTCGAGTTTTATCGCCTAGAGTTTCCCGAATCTGCCTCGCAACAGAACGTTCACGGTCAAACCCACTAGGATCGACTTGAAATTTGGACTCCTAGTGGCCAAGGTCTCCTAACAACATTCTAGCGTCGAATCCTGGGCATCCTACTTTACGTAGAGATACCCAAGCCGAAGCATACCTATGTCGCACTTGGTTCAAAGAGAATGGGAAATGAGAGGGATGCATTGCTCAACCTCTCTGCCTGTAGGGCATAGTCCCATTCCGGTCCCCTAAAATGACATGAATCAGGGTTCTAATCTAACAATTCCTAAGGGTCTTCGGACGTTGGTAAAACCTTGTGAGAAGCCTACGAGTTCTATGGGACCACCCTGCCGTAGGACAAACCCGTTGGGGATCTGCCCACCTACTTCCCTTGATAGCTTTAGTTTTCTAATTAGCTCCTACCACATTTATGTGCAACATTTAAAGTCAGCTTCATTAATTAAGCCTTTTAGGGAACAGGATTCGTTCGCATAACTTATAGCATAGACACGAAAATAGAGCAAGCAATCTATTGACAAACAAGTTCAAACAAGTTCCTTAACTTATCTTCAAGTTAATCTTTGTCTCCCGCCCATACAAGAGAAATTATGTATCCCTTCTGTCCAACAGAAGTATCCCTTCTGCCCTGCAGAAGTAACCTTTTCCAAATCTCATGGCACCAAAAACTCAATCCTTTATCTAGAATAGGATCTCCCAACATACCCAGGCGTTGGGGGCCACGGAGGTCTTCAACTCCATTCTAGACCACATTCCCCTAGCATTCGAGGCGCATTCAGGACCACCGAGCAACAAATGTCAATGTCAACCAAGCATAAACATAAAGTGCTAATGTAACACTATTTGTGGCTGCCTATGGACTATGAAAAACAATCCTGGACTGAGCTAAATCAATCCACAATTCAATGCCAATGATAACCACCAATGTTGACGATCAAGGGGGTGTTCCCAAGTGCCAAATGAAGTGTTTTCAAGCTGTCAATGAGTGCCAAGGGAGGGTTGAAGTAAAAAACGAAATTTTTGTAGGTCTTCAAGCTAGGCAAAAATGATCTGGGGCCTATGGAAGGGCCAAGCAAGGTCGATTGGGGGAGTAGTCAAGGACATCTAGGAGCTCCCTCTTAAAGGAAAAAGTCACCAGTAGAGAGTAGGCTTCACAAGAAGTAAGAGGACATAGCTACCTTGCTTCACAAAACCTATGGACTAAAGTAAAATAACAAAAGAGAGCTCCAATACCTTTGAAGGAATGCCCTAAGGGTGCCCAAATGGTCTAGGTAGGTGCTCAAGAAGCCAGGGAGGGATGAGAGCTCGGAAGAGTCGACTATTGCTATCGGGAAGGAGACCCAATGAGTGTAGGTAATCGATACAAAGCTGAAGGAGTCATGAACCAAGTCAAAATGCTCGAGCAACCATGCTCTGATACCAGTTGAAAGGTGAGAAGGATCGAAGCTTGCTGCTATGGCAGGAGAGCAAGAGCAAGAAAAAGAGAGAGACCAAATGGGAACTCCAACAGTCACAATGTGTGACCGGGCCTTCCTTTATTCAAACTGTCACTAAAGGAATAAAGAATAAAGTGACAGTGACGGGCACCCGCCACGTGCAGTGTGCAATGGCGGGTACTGTCAATGTAGTAATACATAAGCGGCTGGGCAGAGACGCCTTTACCCCCAACAAAACCAAGATACCAACTTTTAGAGATCAACTTTCCAACCAAAAGATCAAGCTATCAAGACCAACCAACCACAAACTCAAGCAAATAACAAATAACAAGGTTCGACATGGGGAAGTTTTTTTAACATTCAAAGTTATGTAATGGTATAGTCCAACTCTTCAAGTGTGGAAATATTATTTAGTAAGAAACAAAAAAGAATATTTTATTGATAAGTTTCTTGTAAAGAACTCATAAAAATCTTTTTGGATTGTTGGGTCAAGACATTGAATAGCAACAACCAAGGATAAGAAATTAGCTTGTTCTTATCAAGGATCCCCTAAATGAGAACAAGGCAAGCACTCCAACTCTACAGCAGTAGAATTTGCAGTGGGACATGGCAATTGCAACTCCCAACACACATAGTGGCTCCTCCTAGTATGCGAGGGCTCACAACCAATAGCCAATCCACTAAAGCTACTTTCAATAGCACCCTAGCTCAATGGGACGCATGATGGAGGTGGAAGATAGTGACTTGATGATGGAGGTGTGATGTCAAGCATTACATGTTGTGGCATCGGTGATAATGGAGATGAACATGAAGAGAAGGAGGCATTCAAAAAGAAATTGCTAGATGTAGCATGCATTTTTTTTGGGGAGTGAGTGTCAAGATTGTGGGAGAGAAGGAAGGAGTCTCACTTGTAGCTTTCTTGCTTGCACAATGGGGGAATACACACAAGGGTGGAGGCTGAAAACAGTTTTCCTCTTCTTAGTTGTGTAAGCCAAAAGAACTCTCATACAAAGAAATAGAAGAACCCTATATATGGGTCTCAAACCAAACTCAACTAACAAAGGTGCCATACTAACTGAGCCACGAACTAGAGTAGATAAGGATAGCTATCATGTAGCTATTATTCATGGGTGATGTACCAACTGCATCTGCAACAACTGACACGTCGATGACATAAATGCACAACGGTCACCCTGGCATATCACGAGTGGAGCTCGATATCTCAACAGTGAGAGGTGCTAAGGTTAAGCCCTTGATCCTATGGTGGGAGGGCGAGGTAGGGGGTGGGAGAAGAAGAGTTATGCTCACCCAATGCTTGAATGTTCTCTCTATTCTCCCATGCCTTTTCTCAAGAGGTGATTGCAACTTGCAAGAATGTCTACCTCACTTATAACAAGTATGACATTATCAATTCATTCGTAAGATCTTCAATATGTGGTTGTCTCCTATTTACTAGTTATATTGCTTTGCCAATCATGAATATGTGAAGAAACATGCAAGACATTTCCTTCTCATCATATGACTTTTACAAAAATAGATCTTAATACAATTGTTATTCCATGCTAGATCGATGTGTTTTCTATTGGTGAGAAATTGCAATCTAACTATTCACTTGGTGTTTTAGAGTTAGTACTTACACACCTCTACTATTCCACTATGTAAAGAATGTAAGTAACCATGCAATCGATGTGTCCTTAGTCCCGACAAATGGAACCAAAATGTAGGGCCCCAAAATGATGGGACTTTGGACACCCACTTATTCATTCAAGAGGTTCAACTACAAAGTATGACAATTATTTCTTACCTAGTGTCTCTCTCATGAATCACAAATACCAAGATTTGCTTGTAGTGATCTTGCATGGCCTTCCTTTAAGCATGGAAGACACTCTTTTGAAGTTCCACAATCCACGAATGCACTCCTTTTGTTCTCAACCATCTATTTCCTTTGTATGTAAGGAAGAAGCATGAGCACATATATAAGAGAGTGCTCAAGAGAAAGAAGAAGGTAGTTTCACCCACATGGTCCCTCACCCTCACTCTTTCACTTTCTCCCTCTCAACTCTCACTCTCTCCTTCTCTCACAAATGAAAGGCAATAAGGAAAGTACACAAAAATTGCACACACATGAATAACCTTTTTCATTTACTTTCATCCTTTTTGTACAAGAAATATAGGGTTAGGGTTTTCCCATCCCTTTTGGCATCTTGGCCCTTTTGTGTCCTTCTAACTTGTCGTCATGACACCTCATTACATGTAATCAAACCTTAACCTTGGCAAAAGACTAAATCGAATGTAGGGTACTAGTTGCTAAATACAATTTACAAAATACGAAACCTAGTTCTCATAAAAATAATGACAACAAGTGTTACAAAAATTACTCTTTTTTTCAACATTTTATAGGCCTCTCTCTTCATCTTCTTCTTTAGCATCTTCCCCTTGTTACCCCTTGCAAATTGGGTAGTGTTAGGTGGACAAGATTAAAAAAAGTGAAAGAAAACTAATAAGTGTTTAAAGTTTATACTATGCTAAGTCCAAGGTGCTATGTGTGCAATATGTGTAGGTGTGCAACATACATGTGCACCATGCACTGTGCACATGTGCATGTGCAATGTGCATTGATATGGTGCATAAAATTGAACAATTCTAGATGTTGATTTTATTTATCCTTCTTCCCCTTGTGTTTCCCCTTTGTGAAAATGGTGGCATAAAGTGGTCCAAGAAAAGAGGAAAGAATATCTCAGGTACAATTTTCTATACGATGGATGGTGTGCATACTTGGTGGATGGTGTGCATATTTGCACATGTGCACATGTGTCGGTGTACATGTGCACTATGCATGGTACACTAAAATGGATGCATAGATAGCCAAGGAATTTAATGCATGACACTTATTGTAACAACCTTAATAAATTTAGCTAATAATTTAAAATCTATGAAACAGTCAATCACTTATGCGAGTTGATTGCTTGCCTCCCATTAAATCCTCTCTCTCCATCCCCACTTGTGAATAGGGTGGGTGTAGAGAAGCTAGGTTGTCATGCTTCTTGCCCTACTCCTCCCCCTTCCCCCCCACCCCCCTCTTTCTTTTCAATGCACTAGTAAATCCCCATCCATCCAAATACAATCATTCCAAATTAAATTCTATGCCTAAACTTTTGATAAATTCTTACATGTTATCCAACAATCGCTTGAAATTTCTCCTATATCTCTACTTATGGAAGCTATGCTCCTTATCTTGGTGGCTTCCTCCCTTGTGCATCAACTCTTCTTCACTCTCAATTGTTCCTCTTCTCATCAAGTAATGCTAGGGATATGGTAGATGTGTCACAAAAGATGTGTGAGAGGAGGGGAAAGAAGAGAGCACATGTGGCTACACACAACATGTTACGGGTGTAGCCACAACATGCTAGGGATATCAAGAAAGATGGAGATGCAAAAGATAATGATGTCATTGGTGAGGGAGATGTTGCATGCTAATCAAGACAAAGCTAATGTTTCTACTACTCTAGCAAAAGATAAAAAATTGAAGACGAAACTATGGCGATTATACAATTTCTTAAGCCATAAAAGAAATCTAAGTTCTTGATGATGATATGATGCTTCTGATGATTCCTGTATTAACACTTTTGATGTTTTTTTCTGGTGATTGGGTATGATGAGGCAACCTATAGTAGATGCAATCTCATAGGGTGGAAATTCATGCATGCAAGTATCAAAGTAGTCCACAGCAAGCTTCAGCAAAACTGATGAAGATCAAGAAGAAAAGTATGTTGATTATTATCAGGATCTTACTAATTTGAAAAACTCCCCAAGCAAGTCATGTAAACAATAGAGCAACCTATTTTAAGCAACATGGCGCATCATGCAAACAACATGGAGCATTAAGCAAACCACGATGGTAATTTTGTTGGTGAAGACAATAAGTATGTTACTATTTTTGTTGTGAAGATTATGGAGATTGCTACCCTACAAACGCTAAAGAAGATAGATGAAGAAGATGTTGGCTAATCATGTGGATAGAAAACACAGCCTAAATAGCATAGATATTAGGGAACCAATCATGGGCAACATGCACACTTGTTCCTGAAGATGATGATAATGTTTGATGCTTCTCTTGCTAATCCTCCTATTGCAAGTGTTGCAAAAGATGATGATTGTTGCAACGATGAAGAAGATGAAGACTTCAAGCTAGATCTCATGGCAATAGACAAGCAATCATGGATAGTGGGCTCTTGATGATGAAGACAATCATGGTAACAAGGATTCCCAAAAAAGCATGCAATGATGATAACAAGGCTGCTCAAAAAATCATGTAGATGCTTATTCTATTTCTTCATGCTTTTCTTCTTTTTTGCATCTATCTCTCTCTCTCTCTCTCTCTCTCTCTCTCTCTCTCTCTCTCTCTCTCTCTCTCTCTCTCTCTCTCTCTCTCTCTCTCTCTCTCTCTCTCTCTCTCTCTCTCTCTCTCTCTCTCTCTCTCTCTCTCTCTCTCTCTCTCTCTCTCTCTCTCTCTCTCTCTCTCTCTCTCTCTCTCTCTCTCTCTCTCTCTCTCTCTCTCTCTCTCTCTCTCTCTCAGAGTTGAGATCTAGATACACATTGAGTAGCTCACTTCAGGGATGTATGGCTGATATGGATCAGAGATCATTTGGTCGTTTTCTAGGAGAGGCATGGCACATCAGAGAGCAAACGGAGCATTTTCATTCCTTTAAGGGACATATGCCCCAAACAAGTATGCCAAAGGGATACATGGGAGATAGTGTTAGAAATGCGGGATCTAGAGCATGACATAACCGGAAGCTATGGAGGATGGAAGGAGAAATGTAGACTCATGATGGAATGGACACTGTTTGTTACACAAGTGAATTAGGTTCCAAGATTGAGACTTGGACTCATAAACACAATCTTGTGTATGTGGACAATGACATTGACACTTTACTGAAATGAAAAGAGTACTATCATTGCATTAAGAAAGGAAGCAAGTACAATGCTTTATAGGAAAGTAGGAAACTGCAGTAGGCACCATTGTGCATATGGGATAAGTTAGCCTGCATGTCCTTGACCCTGAGACTCCATACAAAGAGGCTGTTTGAGTGTGATTGCTGATTCTCAACACCCCTCCTCAATCACAACTAGGAAAGGCACAAAGTGTGTAGAGGCTGTAATGAGAACCACCTGCAAAGTGTGGGCATACCACAGACATGGCAAAACACCAGAGGCTGTCGCAGAAAAAGCTAAGTGTGGGTACCATAAACATGGTGGACATCCAGAGGCTGTAACAGGGGCCTCACAAAGTGTACAGGGACTGTAATGCCAAGTTACATAAGGATTTTACATAGCTTATGGCAGGAAGCATTAGGGCAAGGAAAAATACAAGGCTATTAAAACAGTCTATCAGAATTATGAGAGTACAAGGACTGATGAGTCTTGTCCTTCCGATCCTGGTGATCTTCATCTTCTTCTTCCTTTGCTTCATTTTCTTCTTCTTCTTTGACTGCGACTAGATAGGCCTTTTGGGATCTCTTTCTTGCGTGGCAGAACTTCTCGGTGTGTCCGGTCCTTTTGCAGAAGTCACAAAAGAGCTGATCTTTCTTGCCTTTGTACCTGTTGCCAACATATAATGCATGCTCATCTCTAGAGGTACTTGGTTCTTCTTTAGTTTTTAGCTTCTTTTCTTCTTCTAACAGTGATGCCTGGATATCAACAAGTTCAGGATTTGGCATGTTGATTAAAGTTGTTGATACGTTATTATATTCAGGAGGCAAGCTCTTAAGTAGAACACCAATGCAAACATCTTCATCCATTTTAATGTTTATTCCTGCAAGTTGGGTTAGGAGTCCTTCCATGTAATTGAGATGTGTGGCAAGTGACGTACTGGACTTCATTTCAAGCCTGAAGAATTCAATCAAGAGACCATACTTTGATGATTTAGATTGTGCACCGAACAGGGTGTCAAGTCTTTTCCATGTATCCTGTGAGGTCTCACAGTTATCCACATGATGGATATAACTGTCGTCTAGCTCCAATTTGATAATGGCATGGGCTCTGTCATCATTCTTTTGCCAAGTAGTTGCAAGGTCCGCGTCCCGCGATTTCTTCTCTTTGCCATTTGTGATGGCCCAGAGACCCTTCTTCATCAGGATGAGCTTGATGCGGGTTTGCCAAGTGTGGAATCCGACTCCTTTGAATCGAGCATTTGGCGAGTCTTTGCCCATGTTAGATTTACGGGAATAGTAGCAAATCAACTTCAGACTTTATTAGATTTGAGCAACAGAAGAATTGATTGAGAGACACAAGTGCTAAAAAGCACTAACTTAGTGTCAATGAATACCAAATCTGCAAAAGTCTTTTACTCCAAGTGATCTTCCCCTTCTTGATTTGATGCTGATGCCTTCAGATCTGAGTGACAGTACTTTAACAAACTTCAGAGAGTATTGCTCAGTGATTAAAATCACTGTTGATAACTTCAGTGAGAGAAACAGTGAAAAATGTCAAGATTTTGAAGCTTTTGGCTATGGTGGAATTAGGGTTTCTGAGACAGGGGCCTGGTTTTTTGCTGATTGCAGGAGCTACAGTGGATCATTTTCAAAAAATTTTACATATCTAGGAAGCTTATGTCATGGGCTACCAAATCCCCATCATGATCATCAACATCGTGGTCAGTATGCAGCGCGCAGGTGCCGCGAACAGAATCTTCGCAGATCTAGATAGCGAGGTCAAATTTGAGCAATGCTGGAGCTGTAGATCATCAATGTTGGTGTTTAAAGTGACAGGAAGCAGCGCCCTGAGCCAAGGAACATTTCTCCAGAAGAAATCGTGTTGAAATTCTGCCTGGTTGAAGAGTTATGGAAGCTCCAAGCAAGGTAGATCATGTCTGGCTATGGCAGACACAGAACAGAGATTGGGGATTTTCACAATGCTGAGCTCCAGATGATCCAATGTCCTGGATTGATGTGATACAGGGAAGCTTTATGAGTTGGGGAATACTTTTCCAGAAGGAAGCTCCAAGAGATTTGACCTGTGGAGTGAGATATAAGCAGTTCAATCTGACAGGGTGCTGCTGGCTATGGCTGCCATGGAAGCTTCAGTGAGAGTAGAGTTGAGAAAAGAAGTCATACACTGACACTGAGCTGGATGGAGGTTCAGAAGAATCAAGAGAGGCTGGAGAAGCAATGCCATGCCCAACTGGGCTCTGATACCATGTTAGAAATGCGGGATCTAGAGCATGACATAACCGGAAGCTATGGAGGATGGAAGGAGAAATGTAGACTCATGATGGAATGGACACTGTTTGTTACACAAGTGAATTAGGTTCCAAGATTGAGACTTGGACTCATAACCACAATCTTGTGTATGTGGAAAATGACATTGACACTTTACTGAAATGAAAAGAGTACTATCATTGCATTAAGAAAGGAAGCAAGTACAATGCTTTATAGGAAAGTAGGAAACTGCAGTAGGCACCATTGTGCATATGGGATAAGTTAGCCTGCATGTCCTTGACCCTGAGACTCCATACAAAGAGGCTGTTTGAGTGTGATTGCTGATTCTCAACAGATAGAACCTATAGACAAAACATGATCCAAGGTAGCTCCAGATACAAGTAAGGGATAGAGGCTGTCAAAATTGGCACCTCTTGCAAGCACAAGCCTGCCACGAGTAATCTTTCATGTAGAGTCTCCAAAATACACAAAATACCCTACATCATCAAGCTATCCAACTGACATAAGACTACGAATCAATGTAGGTACATGGCGTACATCATGCAAAACAAAAGAACTGCCAGAAGGAAACTGCAGCTTAACATCTCCAATGCCCACAATGTCAAGAGACCTATCATCACCAAGACTCACAGAACCAGAGATGGTATAATAGGTATGAAACCAATCTCTACAGGGTATCACATGAAATGACGCACCTAATCCAAGAGCCAGCACTGCGCATACATAGAATGTATCTCAGAAGCCTATAAGGCATCGCATGAAGAAGTTGCAAGCATGTAATCGTCATCTGAATCAGTGGCCTGCACGACATTAAGCTCTTCTATCTTCACACTGGACTTTGCAGGTACAATACTACGCTCAAAAGACTTTTCCTGCACTTTCTCTTTTCCATTTTCCTTGCACTTATCATCATGCATCTTATGGCACTATGGCCTAATATGTCATGCTTTCCCACAATAATGACAGGTAAGATCAGACTTTCGTCCACGGGACTTACTGCGACCACGTGACTTGAACCTAGACTTCTGAGAGTCCCTGCATCATTATCATCCCTGCCATGTCTGCCACCTCTAACAGTCAATGCATGTGAAGAGCGGGAAGCATCATTGTTTCTCCTATTGATTTCCTCAGTCAATAAAGCACTCTCAACATCTTTGATTTTCAGCCCATCAAGCTTGTTTGTGCATATGACAGTGCAGAAGACATCCCATGACTTAGGCAAGGTGCCAAGCATAAACAACAGGTGCAAGTTGTCTTTGAACTCAATACCCTGTGACAACAGACTCTTCATGATAGCATGAAACAGACCGAAATGAGATGATAGGGAGGTCCCTCCTTCATGCGAAGGTCCATTAACTACTTTAGCCAATACATTTGTGATGCAGGACTCTGCTGCACATAGAGCTCCTGAATCTTCTCCCACAAATCCCATGCACTCTAATTCTAATCTTCAACAACATTATGATGGACCTCTTCTAAGAGTGACAAGATAATGGTAGACTTGCATAGGTCATCAACTTCCATCCAAACATCATCATCCATATCCTCAGGTTTAATACCCTTGAAACACAAGGATTTAATCTGCAACTTCTACACCAAAACCTGCCATATTTGGGACTTCTAATTACCCATAGTTGGTACCATCCAACTTGGAAATGTTAAAGAGAGTTGTGTCTTTCAGATGACTAGCCATACTGTCCCAAATCAAAGAAAAAAAGAAAAATTGTAGGTTGTTGTAATTAGCAGAAAATGCACTAAAACCACTGCTAAAACTAGCTGAAAGAGTGGATATCACCAAGAGAAGCACATGTCCACCAAATATGACCAAGATAACATCAAATAGTAAGCATTACCCTCATTTCACCTTGCTGTAATAAATGATAGCAGTATGTAAAACTATCCCAAAATGAAGTAATCACTGATACATATATCACTGTAATTGCCAAATAGCAAGATACATCCAACAGTGAGTGTCAAGGGGCAAGAAGGTACCAAGAACTGTCAAACCAACAACCTGTCAGGCAAGAGACATCTCATAGGTCTAGAAGTCATGCATGTAATGGGTCTTGGGTTAAGAGAAGAGACCAAGCACAAGCACAACTGATAGAGTAAGAAGCTCAATGCATAATCATCCAAGATGCATACAAAACTAACAAACCTATGATGACAGAGATAGGTGCCTGCCCCAATAGGCGTATCAAATCAGCCCACTATAGAATAACTGCAGACATAAAGCTCTCAAGAGATCAGATGCATGTAACTGTCCCACAAGCTCAAGCTCAAGTGTAAGTAAGACTATGTGTACATCCGAATATACCAAGAGGCTCCCACTGGAAGTAAAGTCAAATGCAAAGAGAGCAAGCAATGCTCTAATACATGGAGTACATAGCATCAGACATGCCAAATCCTAGTAGGGTACATCTAGAGCATAAATCCCAAACTATCTCAAACCCATAAAGCATAAGCCTGAAAACATTCAAATAGCATGTAACTGACAACCAAATATAATACCCAATAGGTCCAAAATGCTCAAATACATCTAACGACAAAGCTCCAAGTGACTGTCAAGAATGGGCAAACCAAGTGGCATCCATATCTGAACAAAGCATAAATGCAAGAAGCCTAAATGTCAAGCAGTGACAATAGGCATAAACCGGTTCAAAGCATGCCAATGAAGGACAACCAAATGCCAATGAAGGACGTGTCAAGATTGTGGGAGAGAAGGAAGGAGTCTCGCTTGAAGCTTTCTTGCTTGCACAATGGGGGAAGACACACAAGGGTGGAGGCTAAAAACAGTTTTCCTCTTCTTAGTTGTGTAAGCCAAAAGAACTCTAGTACAAAGAAATAGAAGAACCCTATGTATGGGTCTCAAACCAAACTCAACTAACTAAGGTGGCATACTAACTGAGCCACGAACTAGAGTAGATAAGGATAGCTATCATGTAGCTATTATTCATGGGCGGTCTACCAACCGCGTCTGCAACTGACACGTCGGTGACATAAATACACAACGGTCACCCTGGCGTATCACGAGTGGAGCTCGATATCTCAACACTCCCCCTCGAGCTCAATCCCAATTCCTGCACACCAAGCAGGTCTCTAAACTTGCGCAGCTTCTCTGCGCCCAATGCCTTCGTGAATATGTCAGCTACATGATCCTCTATGCTGACATAAACTAGATCAATAAGACCTAGTAAAACCCTCTCTCGCACATAGTGATAATGCACCTCAATGTGCTTTGTTCTAGCATGATAGACTGGGTTATTTGCCAAGTGTATACTACTCATGTTGTCACAATAAATGACAACTGGCCCATCTGTAGACTGATGCATATCATAAAGTAGCTTATGCAACCAAGCTACCTCACATGCAGCCATTGCTGCACCCCTGTACTCAGCCTCTGTGCTCGACAAGGCAACTGTAGGCTGTTTCTTGCTGCTCCAAGTGACTGCAGCACTCCCAAAAGAGAACACATATCCACTGGTAGATCGTCTATAAGAAATACTACCAGCCCAATCAGCATCAGTGTATCCATGCAGCTGTATCTGAACCCCAGTCTCATAAAATAGTCCATACTGCAATGTGGACTTCACATACCTGAGTATGCATCTAGCCGCATCCAAATGTGATTTCCTTGGAGCCTGCATAAACTGGCTTACCAATCCAACAGCATAGCTCAAATCTGGCCTGGTAATAGTCATATAAATCAAGCTTCCTACTATACGTCTGTACATAGTAGGGTCTTCCAGAAGCTCACCTGCATCTGCGCTCAGCTTCACATTCTGCTCCAAAGGAACTAAAATAGGCTTACAGCCTGTCATTCCATATTTGGACAGCATGTCCAATCCATACTGCCTCTGCAAGAGCTGTATCCCACTTGGTGATCTAATCACTTCAATGCCCAAGAAATAACGCAGCTCTTCCAAATCCTTCATCTCAAACTTCTGCTTCAATAGCATTTTCACATGAAGGATATCTTCATCACTATCACCTGACATAATCAAATCATCAACATAAATGACAAGTAGCATAATACCTTTCTCTGTTTTTCTCACATAAAGTGAGAAATCTGCCTTGGAAATCTGAAAGCCAATAGTGACAAGATACTGTCCTATCTTGCCAGACCATGCTCTAGGTGCTTGCTTCAAGCCATACAAGGCTTTCTTCAACCTGCAAACAAACTCAGGATGAACAGCATGCACATAACCTGGTGGCTGCTCCATATAGACCTCTTCTTGCAAATCACCATGCAAGAAGGCATTCTTTACATCCATCTGATGTAAAGACCATCCCTTTGATGCAGCCATAGCAATGACCGCTCTTATGGTTGCCATCCTTGCAACCGGACTGAATGTTTCTTCATAGTCAATACCACATGTTTGTGCATACCCCTTGACTACTAATCTTGCCTTGTATCTGTTGACAGAACCATCTGCATTGTGCTTCACCTTATAAACCCACTTACAACCAATTGCATTTTTACCTTTAGGCAAAGGTACCAATTCCCATGTAGCATTTGCTTCCAAGGCATCCATTTCTTCATCCATGGCTTTCTCCCATTTTTCTTTTCCCATGGCTTGCTCAAAAGAAGTGGGTTCTGGTTCCTGTATCACTTTAACCATATATGCATAGTGAATGGCTGTAAATCCATCATATTTCAGCCTATCCACAGGATACCTAGCTCTCGTAGACCTGCGCAAAGTAGGTTCACTCCCAGGTGCTCTCAAAACATCCCTGGTCTTCCTTACTCCAAGTGTAACAATAAAAGGAATACCCAGCTCATCATCAATGCTCTGTTTTGAGCCACTGGATTCACCATCCACATAAGAGTGACCTGCATTCACATCAAACATGGGCTGATCAACCTTCTCTTTTCCTTTTCGTGATACCTGCATACCACTATCTGTATTGCTTTGAGAAGATTATCCTGATCTCAATCTGCCTGTCCATGGCAAAGAATGTGAACCACTGCTAGAGAATGCTCCAGGTCCACTAATATTTTGTGACTGCTGCTGTGAATTCTGTGCAGCATTACCATTTTGTGCATCTACATCATCAATCACATTTACTGGTTTATACCAGCTACTCATCTCATCAAAAACAACATCTCTGCTCACTGTAAACTTACGAGTAGAAGGGTTATAGCATCTATACCCTTTTTGCTGCAGAGAGTAACCAATAAAGATGCACTTCTCAGCTTTTGGATCCAACTTGGATCTCAACTCATCTGGCACATGTACATAGGCAATGCAACCAAAAATTTTCAAATGAGAAATATCTGGTT
This sequence comes from Lygodium microphyllum, assembly GCF_053477565.2. Lineage (NCBI taxonomy): Eukaryota > Viridiplantae > Streptophyta > Polypodiopsida > Schizaeales > Lygodiaceae > Lygodium > Lygodium microphyllum. Next base: position 8,144,122 of record NC_141143.1, on the reverse strand, counting down.
TCCTACCAGTATACCTCTCCTCTGGAGTCATTCCATGTATTGCTGCAGTGGGAGTCCTGTTCATTATGTAGACTGCTGTAGCAACTGCTTCAGCCCAATAAAAATCTGGCAAGTCTTTTTCATTGAGCATGGCATGAGATACCTCTCCAATATGCCTGTTTTTTCTTTCTGCAATTCCATTTTGTTGTGGGGTATGACTGCATGAATATTGCTGCTTTATGCCATGCTCCTGCAGGAACCTTGCAAACTCATTTGAGAGGTACTCTCCCCCTCCATCTGACCTTAGGCATTTTATCTGCAAGCCTGTTTCTTTTTCAACCATAGCTTTAAGAGTTTTGAAATGCCCAAAAACTTTACTTTTCTTTTTCATAAAATACACCCAAACTTTTCTTCTATAGTCATTAATAAAACTGACAAAATAATGACAACCTCCAAGAGATGCAGCTTTAGTTGTCCACACATCAGAGTGGATTAATTCCAATGGCTTCTTACTCTCTTGAACATGTCTAGGAAATGGTTTCCTTGCCTGTTTTCCAAACTGACAGGCTTCATATACCTTATGCATTTCTCCAACCTTGAATTTCGGCAAACCTGCAACAATATTTTGGGCCTGCATTGATTTAAGTCGCTGTACATTAACATGACCAATGCGTTTATGCCAGATATCAATATCTGCAACTACACCGGTCCCATGTGCAAACATTGCTGCACTCAATTCAGACATGTCTGCATCCAATGTAAACATTCTGCCCTTCTTCTTTCCTTTTGCTATCAAGCGACCTTTATTTTTCATATCCTCAACAAAGCATCCATGAGGATTAAATCTGACCTGCAAGCCCTATTCAACCATTTGACCAACAGAAACTAGATTCTTGGTGATATTCGGGACATGAAATACATCGGACAGGTATTTCTTTTTCCCATCCTGCATAGACAAAGGAATTTTTCCAATCTGCACAATAGGATGTGCAGTATCATCACCAGTCTCCACAAATCCTGGTTTTTTCATTTTCCTTGCATCCTCCATCCATTCTGCATGACCTGTCATGTGGTTTGATGCACCTGAGTCAACATACCATACATCATTGCTTTCTTCTGCACTTGTCACATAATTGTTCATGTGTTGCACCATAAACAAATGCTCATTTCTGTCATCACCCTGTCTACTAGAAGATGCATAATTTCCTTGTTGCAGTTTTCCATTCATGATGTCATTCTGCTTTTTATAGCAGTCTTTAGCCATATGACCCATTTTACCACAGTAGTAGCATTCAACATTACTGTTTGCATTTTGGCCTCTTTGCCATCCACCACGACCTCTTTGGCTCCCCCTGCCTCTAGAGTTACCACGTCCTCCTCCATAGGACTGGTTTTCTTGAGTTTGTTGCATATTCTGATTTCTACCACGGCCTCCAAATCGGCCTCCTCTACCTCTGCCTCTACCTCTTCCAGCATTTGAGTAGAAGACAGTTTCGTTTGAAGTTTCTCCTGAAGAAGATGCACCACCATTTCTCTGCTCCTCAGAAATTAGAAGAGCAATCAACTCCTCAAAATCAGGAAATCTTTCACGAACTGAAATGGATGTCCGAAACTGTGCATAATCCTTTCCTAGACCATTCAAGGTCACAGAAACTAAATCATCATCTTCCACTGGCGACCCAATGGAAGCAAGTGCATCTGCAATCTTCTTCACCTTCATGTGGTAGTCATTGATGCTCATATTTTCTCTTTGCACATTGTGCAACTCTTGCTTGAGCTGCATTTTCCTGGCTTGCGTATTTGTGCTATACATCTTTGACAGAGTATCCCATGGCTCCTTTGGCGTACTTGCATCCTGAATATGCACAATCATAGAGTCTGGAATGCTGATAGACAACCAGTACATAACTTTCTTGGCTCTCTCATGCCATGCTTTGAATGCCTGCATTTGCTGTTGATTGGGAACATCAGGAAGAACTGGTTCTTCTTCATTTCCTGCAACAAATTCCCAATATCCTTTTCCCATAAGGAAATTCGTCATTCTAAACTTCCATGCCTGGAAGTTGTTCTTGTCAAGCTTTTCAGTGACAATCTGTGAAAGAGAATCAGATGCCATTACAGAACACTGCGAAAAATTCTGTCACTGCAAAAACTCAGCTTCACCCTCACAAGGGCAAATCTACAAAACTGGCGAAAGTGGTATTTGACCACACAGTCACTTCCTAGTGACGATTTTGCATAAACAGGAACCAAGGATGATTCTGAAACTCCCAATGTCTCTGCGCACAAGCATACGATGCAATTTCTACAGTAACTTTTCACCGACCTGTAGAACAGTGGCTGAACAACATAAAACTGAGCCTTTTTCTGAGTGCGTGCAGAAAACTTCCGCCTCCAAAACAGACCCCGAAATTGCCTCAAATCAAAAAAACAGGGTCGCCAAGAGCTAAATCACTCTCCCGCAGCATATACTGCCCTCTTGCTTCACCGCAAAGGGCGTCTCAACCTGAGACATTGCACTCCTGCAATTTTCGGCTGTGCTACCTGCAGAGATCTGCTCCCAAAACAGAAAATGAAAGCAACACTGCTCCTCTTACCAGACCACCGCGAGCTTGGCTTGCTTTCTTGAGCTCCTTACCACGAACAAGGCTCTGATACCATGTCAAGATTGTGGGAGAGAAGGAAGGAGTCTCGCTTGAAGCTTTCTTGCTTGCACAATGGGGGAAGACACACAAGGGTGGAGGCTGAAAACAGTTTTCCTCTTCTTAGTTGTGTAAGCCAAAAGAACTCTAGTACAAAGAAATAGAAGAACCCTATGTATGGGTCTCAAACCAAACTCAACTAACTAAGGTGGCATACTAACTGAGCCACGAACTAGAGTAGATAAGGATAGCTATCATGTAGCTATTATTCATGGGCGGTCTACCAACCGCGTCTGCAACTGACACGTCGGTGACATAAATACACAACGGTCACCCTGGCGTATCACGAGTGGAGCTCGATATCTCAATAGGACGACCAAATGCCAATGAAGGATGACCAAGTCATAGCCTAATCCAAGCTCAAAAGCATTTCTAAACCAAAAAGAAACATTTGACAATCTCCAAATACATCAATATGATCATTCAAACCTCCAATAAGCACCTCGTATCCAAGAACCAATGCATACACCAAGTGAATGAGCTTCAATCCATTGTATTACAACAGCATATTTATTATTAAATGAAGCTCAATCGGTTCCCAAATCTACTCCAAATCAGTCCCAAAGCATAGACATAGCATCCCATAACATCCAGGCATCACTAGGCATCAATAGGCATCAAATGGGCAATGCCAAGAAGCATCAAATAATAAATGTCAAGTGCTGCCATGTTTTGACAGTCCCCTGGGACTGTGTATACAGCAATGGTCGAAGGGGGAAGCAGTCAAATCGATCATTGGGAGCCAAGAACTAATGCCGAGAAGTCTAACAATGATTGAGAAGGTTTCCAAGAGTGCCAGGAAGCAGAGAAAGAAGTGGAAAAGGCCAGGAGCAGGTGATCCCATCCCCCTAAAAATGCGTCGCATTTTGCGCTAGCTATTCATGGGGGCTGGGGGGTCTTCAATAGTGCTCGGGAGCACTTAGCAATGTCGAGGGGGCTCCGATGCAGCCCTGGAAGATGCAAATGGAAGTCCGGAAGCTTGGGGAGGAGGTGGGAGATCAAAATATACCTATAAATGAGGGTGCCATGGCTATCATTGAAGCTCGGGTTGAAGCTCTTCAAATCCAGGCTGAAGAGAATGCCGTGTAAGCTCCAATGCCTTTGCTGAAAGGGATGCAGGAGACGTGGGAGAGAAGAGCACACACAATGTAGGTGCTGTCAACAATGTTATGACAACCTTATTGCACTTTCATATATATATATGAATAAAGAATATGGGCGGTCATTGTACATGGGCAGGCCCAAGGGCCTTTTACCCCAATAACCTCCCACTAACTGAAAAAACAAAAGAAAAGAAAAGAGACAGGGTAAGGAATCATGATATCTCACCTAATGTCCAATCGAAAAGCGAGCTGTGCAATAAGTGTCGAGAATCTCCGAGTCCAAGACATCTAGGAGGCAAGTGATCCCGCAATCCATACAATGGAGCAATCCAACACAATTGATGAGTGCAAGGCTATACATCATCATCACCAGAATAGCACATAGCATCAGCATGGCGCATATAAGACATCAAAGAGCATCCAAACTCTCCAGAGTCAATCACTGAAAGAGGGCCAGCATCTCGGACACAAGTCAGACGGGGTCTCAAGACAGTATGCAGCCTCAGCAAAGCGAAAGACTAACATACGGCTGTAGAATCAGCCATAAAACGCACTGAGCGCGCATCAAGAGGGGTGAGAGGTGTTTGCGTCTCATAAAAGATAGTATGATAGCTGCGTAGAACCTACTGGGCATCTAAATCCAAAAACCTATAAGTCGTAAAGTCACCATCTCCATAACCAAGGAGAAGACATCTGCGTGACATAGACTCATGTGGCATACTGACAGTGGCTTGGCAGCCAAATATCCTCAATTGATCATAGGAGGGTCTCATGCCACTCCATGCCTCATGCAGTGTAATACCATCCAAAGTCAAGTACGGTGTCCTGTTAACCAAGTAGATTGCCATCATAAGGACCTCAGCCCAAAAGCCATAAGATAATTCAGATGTGGTAAGCATAGCAGCAACCTTCACCTGTAAGGTCAGGCACATGCCATGAGCAATCCCATAATACCGTGGGCATAAGAAGTAAATGCCATACTGCTGACAATAGGACTGAAAGCTGGGAGAGAAAGCAGAACTCTCATAATCCATCTGCAAGCATCTAGGCCTGCTATGAGTGGAATCCATAAACGTGTCAAGCATAACTACAGCATCCTCAACCCGTACCAAGGGGAAAGCCCAAACACAGTGGGTAGCATGATCCACAAAGGTCACAAAATGCAAAGCTCCACCAAGTGACTGGGAAGGCATAGCTCCATATACTGCAACATGGACAAGACCTAGAGGAGCATGCCTCACATGATCACCATAAGCCAGAGAGGCTCTGCAAGGACCAAGAGTACAAGAAGGGCAAGCATCAAGATCTGCATGTGACATAGCAGGCAACAAAGTCATACGAGACAGGATCTCCATATCTCTGTGGTGCATATTGCCTAGGCGGTAATGCCATAACAATGCATGTGGTATGCGAATAACTGCAACCATAGAATCTCCCACATGAGAGACATGCATTGGGTAATGAGAACCATCTCTAGAACCTCTGGCCAAAAGCAAGCAACCACGACAGATCTTCCATGACTTATCCTGAAGAGAAACAAAGTAACTTACATCATGCAACTACCAGATGGAGATCAAGCTTTTACTGAGCATGGGAACATGTAAAACATCCATGAGCATAAGAGAAGTCCCATCAAGCAAAGCAAGGTGTATGTCCCCTATACCAGAAATGGCATAAGACTGCTCAAGGCCCAAGTCAAGACATCCATCAACCTCCTTGTAAGAAGAGAACCATGCTCTATGAGAGGTAACATGACGAGATGCCAAACAATCCAAAAGCCAAGCATAGGCAAAGGCCTGATCACTGAGCAAGTAAGGTGTAGGAAAACTAGATGAGAGGAGTCTAGGCTCAGCTACATCATCATGGGTAACTACATGCACCATACCACTATCAACAGTGGTCTCACCTACTGTATCACTGGCTCTGCTCTCATGTCTAGTGCAGCGCAATATTTTCAGCTCTCTAATCCACTTGAAGCATTTACGCTTCACATGCCTTGTCTTTCCACAATGAAAGCAAACGGAACCTGTAAAACTTGTAGGACAACTGCTCTGTAATAGCATGAGTAGGGGTGTCCAATACATCCAAGGAGCTCAAAGAATCAGGGAAACTCTCATCAGAGAGAACAAGATCATCAAGAGGACTGTCTACATGACTAGAAGAGCTAGAAGTCATCATAGCATACTACAAAGGGGACTGTCTACATGACTAGAAGAGCTGGAAGTCATCATAGCATACTGCAAAGGGGACTCATCCAAACCAAAGGGGAGAACACAAAGGAATCAACCACGGATGCAAAAGCTCCCACACGAACAAGCCTAGTAGACAAAAGCATGACATATTCAACCACTGTAGCTCGTAGCCATAAAAGCATAAGCATGCCTCGGAGCCATAAATGCATAAGTATCCCCGAAACATAGGAGTATACATAACTTTGCAGTGTCTGATACCATGTACTAACATATATGTCTAGCCAAGAACGGCAGGTGGCAAATAAACCTGCGAGAATCAAGCTCCAATAAAGCCCCAAATATCTGTGTAAAAGCATCCAGGCAAGAGGCTCTGTAAAATGCATAGCAGCAGACCATGTGCATACACGGATGGCCATAAAGATCAACTGCTCCCTGACATAGATGGGCAATAGCAGCCCAAATAGCATAAATGCCATACAACAGAGAAGCAAGATGGCCATAACTGTAAATCCCAAGCACTATCCAAGTCCACTGATTAGTAAGTATCCTGCATATCAAATGCAAACAAGCAATCACAGTTCAATAGGCAACTGCCAAAACAAGGGAGCAGTTCACTGCTCAATACCTGTAAGATCCATAATTGGAGCATCAAATCCCATATAGCATCCAAGGTCATAACAGAAAAAGCCAAGTCAATGTCCAACTTCTCAAGGGAATACTCAAATGAATGTCGAGACGAGCTCAAACAACTACCATCCATAGCCAAAGCATAAAGCATTCACCAAGACATCATAACCTGTACTGGGTAGTCTAGGCATAAACCATGTCATAGATGAAATGCTAGCTGCAATGAAGTGACAATCAAACCCAAATCGAGCTCTAATCTCAGCTCAAAAGCATTTCGGAGCATAAACAAGACATGTGACATGGTCTAAATACATCATGACATCATACCGAGTAACCGGGAGCACCCCATGACCAATAGGCATAAACCAACTATAGCATAAATAGCTTCATCCTTGAAGTTTCCAGCAACAAATAACATTCCAAAATTGAGCAAATTAGTGCTCAATTCAAAACTCAAATCCATAGGCAAACCATAGGTATACATTCCCGTATGTATAGGCACCAACTGGGTATAATCGAGCATCAAATGCCAAGACCTGTAAGCATAAAATTGAAGTAACAAGTGGCTGCCCTATTTTGGATCGATCTGGGACTATTCAAAACAGTCAATGGCTGAGTTTAATCAGCTCCAAATGCATCTCACATAAGAGACATAACATCCACAAGTGATCCGGTATCAATAAACATCAGTAGAAGCATCACATAAGCCATAGGCATACAAATACATGTTGTCTCATACCTGAAATCTATTGCAAAATATTCAATCATAATTTTTTTGGCAAAACCGACATCATCATCACGTCCGGAGTATGCCAAAACCCCAACTTAGACTCTTACCTTGCCTGAATCAGGTTCTGAATGCCCGATATATGACAAAAAGAGGGATTTTTGAGCCATTTTTGCAAACATGCGCAAATAAAACGTGAGCATGCTGCTGTACTTGAGGGGCCAAATCAGGGTGGGTAGGGGATAAGCAAGAGTCCAATGAAGGTCTACAATAGGCCTACACAAGCCTAGGACAAGTCCAAGCAAGAGGTGAAGAGAACAAGCTTCAATGATGGAAGCTATGGTTGCCTCTTCATGAAACCCTGCTGTTCATGTCAAAGAATGGCTGAGAACTGAGTGAGAAGCAAGCTCTCATACCTCGTGTAGATGCCGGGAAGAGCTCGTGAAGGAATGGATTTGATACCACTTGAAAGGGATGCAAGAGACGCAGGAGAGAAGAGCACACACAATGTAGGTGCTATCAACAATGTTATGATAGCCTTATTGCACTTTCATATATATATGAATAAAGAATATGGGCGGTCACTGTACATGAGTAGGTCCAAGGGCCTTTTACCCCAATATTTGCTCTAATACCAGTTGAAAGGGAAGTGGAACCCAGGAGAAAGAAGCTTGGTGGTGAGAGCTATGGCGGATGGAGAGCAAGAGCAAGAGAGAGAGAGAAAAAAAAAACAAAGTGGGAACTCCAACAACCACAATGTGTGGCCAGGCCTTCCTTTATTCAAACTTTCACTAAAAGAATAAAGAATAAGTGATTGTGGCAGGCACCCGCCACCTGCAGTGTGCAGTGGCGGGTACTGTCAGTGTAGTAATACACGGGTAGCTAGGCGGAGGTGCCTTTACCCCCAATATGGACATGCTCTTATTTTTCAAGAGTTTGATATGTACAACCCACAACTAGCTCTCACCTAGCCTACTCCCACAATGGATCCATACAAGATGGGAGAACATGCTTACTATACTTGCCTCCTTCATTGTAGTCCAGTATTGGTCTACCTCATTTTGGATCCAAGCACATGCTCCTTTGCCTTCGATCTTGCTTCCATATTGCCAAGATGGAGACAAAATATCAACATGAGCTTAAGGAGAAGAAGAGAAGAAGACGGTTTCTTGCTCAATGTCCTTCACCCTCTCACATTCTTGATTCTCACACTCTTGCTCACAATGGCCTCATCCAAGCACTCACCATGACAGGAGGGAGAAGCATTCAAAGACATTCACACTCTAGGTACCTCACTCTCTCACAAGCTCTCAACTCACTCTCCTTCACTCTCACTCTCAAGGCAATGGTTGTAAGAAATCAAAAAACAAAGTTTGCGTACACATGAATAGCCTTTTCCATTATTTCTTATCCTTTTTATACATGAAATATAGGGTTAGGTTTCCCCGTGTCCCTTGGCCATCTTGCCCCTTTTGTGGCCCTTTTGACTATTCATGCTTCTAGTCCTCAGTCTTTAACCAGAACTTGATTAATATAAATGATAACTTCAAAGTACCAACTATAATTTGCATGGGACACAACATCAATTCTTACAAAATCATTTCTTTCCAAAAAATTGTAGGCCCCTTTTCTCTTTATGGTTAACAAGAAGAAATATGGATCCCTCAAACTCTAAATTAACTTTAGAGGACTAAACTAAGTGACAAGCAAGAATGACTATTCCATACCCAGAATTAACAAACTCCTAGACTGACTACATGGAACTCTAAATTACAAGTGATTGGTCATGTCATTTGCATTGACCAATACCTCAACACCAGTTCAATAGATTAATAAGATACCTTTCATTCATACTTAGATGAATTTATTCTAGTATTCTTCAAAATCATGCTAGTATATTTCAAATTCATGAAGAATCACAATGTTTATTTTGAAGCTTGTACTCCAAAACCTTCATGAGAACCAACTCTATGCCAAGAAGAGGAAGTGCATATCCTACTACATAGAAAGATTGAATACTTGGGGTATTTTATCTCTACAAAAGGGATATTGGTAGACCCTATAAAAGTTAAGGACATCCTAGATTGGTCAATGCCAAAAACAATCAAGTAAATCTGAGAATTCTTAGCACTAATAGGACGGTGTTCATCTTCATCAAGGACTATTCACTTATAGTAGTGCCCTTCACTAGAGTCACTCTTATTAACGGGCATCTAAGCATCGAGAGATCTTTGATAAGCTCAAGGAATGTGTAACCATAGGCTTGATGTTGAAACTCCTTTTCTTCACCACAAATATCAAGTAATCATTGGTAGTTTTTGAACAAAAAAAGGAGGAAAAGCATGTCATGCTCTCTCTATCCCCCCCAATACATCCATTTAAACTTTCCTCTTTGGGTAAGAATTACATATACATCCACAATTCAAATAATGCCAAAGCCTAGAGATGTATGATTGGTAGACAGGGAAAAGTTTGATGTCGTACTTCATTTGTGATGAGTCAAGCAGTGCTTAAATTAACATCCTTTGACATCAAAAAAATTTGTGCCTACATACTGACCTCCTCTCTTCTCCCACACCAAACATCTAATGCTACTTCTTCTCTTAAGTGTTTTTACACAAAAAAAAATTTGCCGACTCACCTACTTTAGCGCATGTTTCTATGAGAAACATTTGAAAGGTGATTTGAGCGACCAAACAACTTTGGAATAGATAAGCACAACAAAAATAGTGTCTTGTTCCTAAAGCTATATTGCTAAAAATCAACCAAGAGACTAAGTAACTTTAGATTTTTTTTTCTTTTTAATAATGAAATATGAGATTTAAAAAGAGGGTACATGCATGGCATGGTCATTTAATAATTTCAGTTATGCTTTCCATTTGTGATATGACTATTTGTTAATTTGATTGTGTTGCATTTATCTTACCTTGAATTCATGCTTGTGACAACCAAATGGAAAAGAGGCTATGTTGGTAAATACCATTGGGATCCCCACATCGATGAGATTTGAGCATCTTGCGAGATGCTAGAAAAACTCACATTGTAGGATGAAGGTCTTAGACTCTTACGAGACTACTAGGTGTTTTGTTTTGTTTGATTACTTAAGTACATGATAGGGCAAAGGATTAAGTGGTAAGTGCCCATGTAATGTACAATGGTGGAGGTTCAAGGGAGCTTACCAAATCTTAGAACTCACAAATCCCCTATAATTATGGAAGGAGTGGAATTACATATGGCCTAACCTTATGGGGCTGGAAGGTCTATAATAAAATTTTGAATTCATATGCTAGTGTTTCTAAAGCATTTCTTAATATGCTTAAAGGCCATGTGAAATACTCTTGTGCAATAGATTGATAAAAGAAAACTAATTTTATATATTCACATAGTGTGGTACTATGGCTTGCTTAATTAGATAACTACACCAAACCCATTGAAAAAAGCAAGTGGCCTCTGCTATGATGTCTAAGAGTCTATGGCTAGGTGGACCCAATAAGTTGATTAACTTTCCTAAATACTAGATAGAGTTGCTAGAACATGACCCCCAATATAGCATGATAGAACTAACTTAACATGATTTTAGGGGACTAGAGTGTGGTTGATTAATAATCCTAATGGCCATGAAAGTTTAAAAGATAGCTCCACTCTCTTTGAACCAAGTGTAGTATTGGCCCACTCTTATCTTTTATTGGTTCCAAATTGACCATTCTTAGGTGGGCATTAGATTGCTATTAGGTATGATCATAACACACTTTCTTTATGAAGTAGAATCAAAATTCTCATGTCCAACTAAGTTTTCCATTTCTCAAGGGGAGAGTGGATGGTGTTGCACATGCAATTAGAGTTTAAGTTAGCTAGTAGAGGACTCCTTTGAGTTTCAAAGGAGGCACCTCACAATTTGCTTTTCTAAACTTTTCTAGCAATGGATATCCACAATCTTAGTGGCTTGTGCTCAAGAGCATTACTATTCTTATCTATCCAAGATAGAGGTAAGATGTGTGAGAAAACCTCAATGGATAGCATGGGTTATAGAGGAAATGCAAAAATTCATTGAGTGTTGACCTCTAAGTTTGTCAATAAGAGTAGTATGGATTTTGGCATGAAGTCAAATGGGTGTATGGTTTATTATGTATGTGAAATTCATGTGTTCTACATGCACGTGGAAAGGATAGGGAATGTACATCATCCTCAATTATCTTGTCACTACATTTGATGCCCAATGTCAATACATCTTAAAGCCTTACTACCTATGAACAATGAATATAACCTATGAAAGTAGATGGATGCACAACCATGGACTTTGATAGTGATGAAATTGGATATAAGTAAGAAAACCCTAATCAAGGGTTTGAATGGCAAGGTGCCAAGTTGAATTTTGGTGGTTCATTCATAAGTGGTGATGGGAGGTGAGAAGTTCATTTGAAGGAAGTTTTAAAGGGAATGATAGCTATTGATGTATCTAGGTTATCACAGGTCACTAGATCTCTCGTTTCTTTAAAAAATCACCTTGAAAACAAAACCATCAATAAGAGTGGTATCCAGGAGGATCGATGCTTTTTAGCAACAGCATGAGGTCTATAAAAAAGCAAGGGGCTTGGACATCCCAAAAGTATGTTTATATGCACTTTAAGGTGATCTAGGAGCATGATCCATAGTGTAACACCTTTATCTAGTGGACAAAAGGGGCATGCCTCTTGAGGATCATGATCATTATGCCTTCTAAAACATACATTAAGAAATTTCTTGCAAAGAAAAATAGACCATAAGAGTGCATGGCAAAATTACTAGTGCTAGTAAGTCCTTTACTTAGAGTGAAATTGTAACCTACCACATGCACTTTCCAAACTCTTCTACACATGTAGTGACTATGATCAAAGATAGGATGTATACAATTTCCATTTTGTAGAGAAATAAGAGAATTTAGTGAATAAAATTATGTGATGTGTACCTTTAGCATAGCAATAGATTGTATTGAGCAAGGAAAAATACTTATTTAACCAAAAACAAAAGCTACAATGGTTGCCAAGGGGTTTATAATAACCTCAAATCCCACAGCACCAATCCCCTGTCATGTAGAAGATAAATAAAATAACAAGAGAGTAAAGATAAGAAATAAAGATAAAATTTGAGGGGATTTGGATGAAGGGGAGAAATATGGACAATGCATGAAATAGTTGAAATATTTAGCAAAAAAGCCTAATGTGTAAGGTTAAATACCATAGCTTTGATTTTATTGCACAAATCAAGGCTACGCTATGATGATAAAAGTAGCCTAGCACCATAATTGAAACATGAGAAGAGCAAATAGATAAATAAGACAATAAATTACTATGTAGTCTTCAAGTTGATATATTATATTGCTTGAAGAGAAATGAATATTGTGAGCACAATTCTCTTCTTTTATAGATCTTCATCCATATGAGGACAACACATTCTTATGTGTATGGACAAAAACCAAGGCTAAGCTATGAGGATAAAAGTAGCATAGCATCATAATTGAAACATAAGAAGAGCAAAGAGATAAACAAGACAATAAATTACAAGGTACGGTTTCAAGTTTGTAGATTATATTGCTTAAAGAGATATGAATATTGTGAGCACAATTCTCTTCTTGTATAGATCTTCCGCCATATGAGGTTAACACCTTCTTATGAACATGGACAAAAACCAAATATGTAGATTGATTCAGCATAACACATTGTCCACCAACAATTGAAGTCCATTATTTCCTCTCATTTTCTAACATAAACCACTTAAAGGTCTCCATTTTGTTTGTGTTTGTGTGTGTGTCATGTATGTGTGTGGGTGGTCCACTATCATATGGCCAAAGTGGTACAACTCATATCTTTTAAAAGGAAAAGACTTGGGGTTCAAACCCACTAAACAAAGGGATGACAATTAAGATATCATCCTTTTAAATTGTTGCATGTCTATCATTTTATCTTTTTGCCAATAGCACTCTTGCATGTGGATGGGTGAACATCATTAATTTAAGTATATGAATATACAACAAACCCAATGTCATATTTCATATGTAGAAAAAGCCATTTGATAGCAACATTTCCCCACTACAAATTTGCAAAGAGTTTTGGAAGTGTAAATATAATCTACTCCCAATTGAGGTAGATGAACTAGCATTTTTCAACATTAAACAAGAACAACAAGAATCTAAATGTTCTAAAGTCGATATCACATAATTTGGACCCAAAGAACACCTAGTAAGCTCCTTATTTTGTATATAAAAGAATTTCACTTATCATCTCATTCTTCTAAGCTCTTAAGAATTGTCCTCACAATGAGTTCACTATGGTAGGCAAAAATTTACTTTTTCATAGACACATCTACCCATCTTTTATAGGGGTTTTTTTTTCACATTTTTGTATTCCAATCATGGATAAGTGTTACCTCACATGAGCTAACTTGCCAAGAAATTTGTGTTCCTTTAGCTTTTGACCTAAAAGAGAATAGCTCCTCCCTTGGGGTGATTTGATTTATGAGGGGACTCATCAACAAAGACTCCCCATTTATCTAGTCTCATTTAGCCCTAATACTAGAGTTGGCAATCTCCCCCTCATCTAGACCAATGTTCTCTTATTGTACCCTGATGTTAAATGGTGGTGGTTTTCAATTTACATGTAAAGCCAACCACAATTTCCTTATCTAATTAACACCTAATTTGTGCTTTTCCAATTCACCCAATTACACTTGGTAAGTTTCTTTTCTTTCTCTTCCTTAGGGTGCTAAGGGTTAATATCCATGGTGATAAATGAATATAATAAGGTATTCTTATTGATCCATGAATGTATTTAATTTTTGTAACCACTCCTTTTTGAAGTCACCCATCCCCTCACATAAAATCCCTTTCTTGGGGAATCACCCATGTCAGGAATCACCAACCTAATAGCATAGTAGACACAACTACCTAGTATCAATCCTTTCTATCTTGTCAAGTCAAGTCTTATAGGAAATCATTGAAACATATCTTAAGCATAATAAGTACTTTACAAATTCTAACAATTGTTATATTGATGTGAAAAGGGGGCATGTACAATATGTAAGTCTAGCAAGGTCCTACACGCAAAGGGCTAGCAACACAAATTTAGCTTATTTAATTTTCTACATGGAATAGCATTATCAGTCTTTTAGTAGTGGACAATTGATTTGTGACTTGTGATGATGCATAGAGAACTCATCTTCTCTACTCTCTTAATGGAAAGTAAACAATTGATCTATGATTATGCGGATTTGTGGTGGGGAGCTCTTCTTCTACCATCTTTTTCTTGCTTTGAATTCAAATAACACACATGAGTAGGTGTATGTGCACATGCACATTCTCTCTCTCTCTCTCTCTCTCTCTCTCTCTCTCTCTCTCTCTCTCTCTCTCTCTCTCTCTCTCTCTCTCTCTCTCTCTCTCTCTCTCTCTCATATCACATGTATGAATCCACAATCTCTCTCCCACGATTTCTTAGTTGCATGACACATGGGGCATCTAGTAACACCAATCACCTAGGAGCTCATCATTTTGTAGCTTTTAATTAGAGGATGATAATCCCTTAATTGATATAAAATACATTATATAATTCAATTCAACACAAGAAATAGTGTGTCTCCAAGGGCTACAATCACTTACTCTCTAGATAACAATATTCTACCACTATAAACAATTTAAAGCATAAGGCAATGGCATAGGTGACATCTATTTTGCTACTTATTCACATCTCTATCTATGGACATGCATGCACACATGCAAATATAAGCAAAAGTTAACTACAACTGATACAAGTGTAGGTAATGAAAGATTCGTTAACTCCTCATTTTGGACATAACAATAATTAACTACTCACATCAACACATCCACTATTGATCAACTCATAGAGAGGCCCACCTAGTAATAGAGAACTTTGATCCATACAAAGTTCATTTGAAGCACTTGTGAATTAGCATTAGTACATTCACACATCTTTTCAATCTAAGTCTAATGCACATTCTTATTTATTGATCAAGTCTTATAGAAAGTATGGTACACTCTCCTACAAATAACAATTGTTCTTTTGATTTTTGAAAGGATTTTCTTCCTCAAACAAGGGTTCGCATCTAAATTGCCATATGGCATTTATGTGCAAATCATGACACTACATGACTTGACTTAATGGAAAGAATATTATTAATCATACTAAACAAAATAGCATTATAAGAAGCATCCACCTTATAAGAATGCTAAATTAAGTAATAGGTCTTTTATAATCTCTTTTCTCATAAGCATGTCAAGTCAGGGATGTAACATGTATTGATGTGAGATGCATTATTAATATGATCCTTTGCTTTCCATGTCAAATGTCCATATATATTTGAATATAGGCATGATGGAATGTGCACTTTTCTCAACACATAGACATGCCAATACAAACTAGAAGACAAGCATCCTCATTCTTGTATGAATAATGGGTTTTATATTATCAACTTCAAAAAATGATGGGAACATCCCAAAGCTTACAAGAGTGTATTCTAAATTAGAACTCACAATTAGCCTCTAGATTTTTTTTCTGAATAAATCAATTTGTACCAAGAGACTCTTCTATAATGTTTGGCTCTTCAAAAGACTACTATGTGCAATGTGATTAGGATTTCACTTAAAAGAGGGGAGCCACTTAGTTTGTTCATTACCATGAAAAGATTTAATGTGAGTAGCATACTACGAGTAGAGCTCAAAATACAACAAAAATGGGTACAAAGGACCGTAAAATGGGAGGAAAGAGAGGGTTTAGACCACTCATTATATGCTTAATGGTTTAATTGGGCTATTTTTGGACAATGACTAGGTAAGGACTTCCTTGAGCCTGAGAAATGTCACAAGTCCAAAAGTCAAACCAATGGCATCATAAACATATTCTACGATCTCTTCAATAAGGATATAATGATAGTAAATTGAAAATACCATTATCTCACTTAGTCAATTTCATAACACACTCATTAGTCATGATATTAAAGCAAACTTAAAGAAGAAATTTCTAGCTATAACTAAAAATGATACCTTTTTTACCTCTATTCTTTTTTACGTGACATAGTAATTAAAAAAAATTAATAATGTACACATAAAATTATCTTTAGTTTTTCATAAGGTTGCCATTTAAATTTATTATTTCATCTCTAGAATCTTCATTAACATCTAAATGATCAAGAATCGAAGATTTTGATTTCCAATCTTATAAAAAAGGACTCTCAACCTTTTCTAGATCTCAAAAAACTTTTTTATTCAATTAAAGGCTCACCAAAGGTAAAGGAGTTGAACTTAACTTAAGAGGTAGGAAAGCCAAAAACTATCCACATAGCTCAAGATCTAATGCCTAAAGAAGAGGCTAAGTTTATTTCCCTACTCAAGTGATTTCCCTTCTCAAGTTTATCAATGTATTTTCCTTTGACCTCAAAGGATTGTTGCTTCACCTTAAGCCACATGGCGCTAGAGGCAAGACTAGTCAAGCGAAGACCTTACCCTATGAATACTTAGTATTCTCAAGCAATAAAGAGAAATTAAAGAAGTTGTAAGCCACAAGGTTCATATAAGAAATTCAACACACAAAATGGACGTTACCCATCATTGATGTCATCATGAAAAAGAACGGAAAATTTAGAATTTGTGTTAATGATAAAGATGTAAATGCATTCACAAAGAAGGAAAACTATCCCTTACCTTATAGAAAGCTAATGTTAGAGAAAGTAGCAAGCAAAGAAGCCATTAACTTTTTGGAAAATTTTTAAGATACAACCAATTGTAAGTCCACCCAAATGATAGTCACAATGTCATCTTTGCCATAAAATGGGGAGGAGTATTGTGTACATTCAGATACCTTTTGGGTTGACCAATGCAACGATCACTTTCCGATGACTTTAGTGCACCATTTTTAAGGCATGGTACAAGTGTCTTTACAAGTGATTGTAGATAACCTTTGCATGAATATTGGATGGATTGGTTATCTCACATGCAAGTGTTAATGAGATGTAGAGAGCATAGGCTCTCCTTAAACCCCTTGAATGCTAGTTTTGGATTAAACATGGATGTATCCTAGGCCATATAGTTTCAAAGCAACACAATTTCCACATACACTACTAATATCAAGGTCATCATCAATCTTCCACTGCCAAGAAATGCAAAAGGAGTCTAGTGCTTCTTGGGACATATTAGGTATTATTGATGCTTTGTGTTGACCTATGTAATCATTGTTAGAACCATGTACAAGCTATTGGTAATATTTTCATGGATTGAGGGATTGCAGAGGGCTTATGAAGCCTTGAAGAAGGTTCCTATTACAACACCACCTTATAAGTTCCATAGTGGATAATAACATTCCACATGCATGTTAATGCATAAAAGGATATGATAGGGACAATATTGTGCCAATCTATTTGAGAGGAACTGTGATTTTCTAATGAGCTTTGCAAGTAGCCAACTTACTCACATTGAGGTTAACTCTCAACAATATAGAAAGGACATGAATGGTGTATGTCGTGAAAATCTTTTATAATTACTTTTTAGCAACAACTCACATGTTCTTTGTGGATCACCAAGCATTGTTAGATCTCATAAACAAGCTTCTGCTATGTGATGAATAGCTTGTCAACTTCTATTCTAGTTGGGGTTTGTAGTAGTATTGTAGGAGTTGGATGACAATCTTTTGAATCTCTAACTATTTGATGTAGACAAAGAGAATAAACTCTTTGGATCAAACCTTGCTTCATGTTGGGATGAATGACACCATACAAATCTTGACAAAATAATATCTAGAATAACTACTAGACAAGACATGATTAAAGTGTGTGTTGATCAAGACCATGATCTTATCAAATGATAGCTAAATAGTCACATGTGATTAAACAAGATATGTATATGATCAATAAATGAACAACATGATTCAAGAATCTCACATTAGAATTGTGGGAGGTCATACTTAACTCTCACAAGGGTGGATTGGAAGAGAAAGTTTATGACAATCTTGTGGGCATAATAACAACATATAAAGTGGCCATGGGCCAAAAATTTATGTAAGGTTTGCAATCTTAATAATGGAGTTATTGGTTCCTAGTATAAGAGTTCCAACACAAGAGAAATGGGAAGGAAATTATTGGACTCAATGATTAACGTAACTCAAGAATTTAATCAAAACAAGAATACTATACACTGTGCACTCATTACAAAGAATGCCTATAGGAAAGTTTGATACAACAAGCATGTACAAGAAAGATGCTTTGATATGGGTGATCTAGTATTAACATTCATAAAAAAGGTTGCAAGAAGAAGATAAAGTTTAGAGGACTTGTCCATTATCAAGTTAGGAAAATTAGTTCCTCAAGCAATGCAAAATTTGAGCACCTAGAAGGGAAGGGAATGGGATATTGTAACAAGTCCCAACCGTTGCTAAGAACATGGCAAGTGATAATAATGTTTGAAAATGAAAGTGTGTCTATCATGTTCTATGCGCTTCCTAATCAAAAGATTGTAGGGAAATATATTTTGTTTGGCAAGCAACTCAAAACCACTACAAGCTTTAATGTGGACTAAAACCATAGAAGAGTGTGAATCCACTTACCCACCAACACCATTGTTGTCATTCCCTTTAGGCAAATAATCATACAATCAAGAAAAAAGTAAAAGAGCATTAGCACATGACCCTTGGCAAAGACTAGTGAGGGAGGTAAAGACTAGCTCAAGACTCTAAAGAAAGTTATAAAGAGCATTAGCACATGACCCTTGGCAAAGACTAGTGAGGGAGGTAAAGACTAGCTCAAGACTCTAAAGAAAGTTATAAAGAACAACCCAATGCTTGTGAGCCAATTCTCCTCCCTAATGTTTCTAGAACAAAAGAAAGAACCAAATGGAAAGGATCAAATATAGGTGTCCCCGTTCACACTCTAATTTGATGAAAGAAATTACAACTATGAAGAACAACTAAAAGTCGCCCCATTATCAAAGAAGAAGGAGAACGTCTAAGAGATTATGCTAAAGATAATGCTAGTAGCCCAAGGCCATTACAAGGTCAATAAATGGACTTAGCTCCCTAAGCACAATAAAAATACAAATTCCACATCTAAGAGACCCAAGTCCAACTAATGGATTTTCCTACCAAAGCGTAATGATGATAGTCAAAGGATCAAAGCCCCACATATTCAAGCAAGCCAACCAATCACCACTAAGAGACTCACATCCCCATATGAGCTAAATAGCCAACCAATGAAAGCTATGATGGAGGCTTCAACCCCTGAGACCATGGATGAGAATAAGGAATACCTACACCAACTAGCAAGTCATCCAAAGGAGTTAGAGAATAAGAAAATAAGGAAAATTATAAGAAGGAAAAACATAAAAAGACCACAATCATCCAAGAAGAAGAAGACAAACATAAGAATACCACAATCTAAACATGATGAAGGAGAAGGTCGACACTAAGATGCAATTATTTTTGGAAATCCTTTAGTGACATGGGTGAAAACACACAAAGTGGATTTTCATATCTACAACACCTTAGGAACAATATAAATTGTTTGATCTCCTAGTGCATGCCTACAAAACATACATGGTCAAATTAGGCAACAGCCTACCCAATGATATAGGACCAGTATGAGCACATACATGCTTGTCAATCTAAGATAATCAATCAACTATTAAAGAGAATCACACTACACTAGATGAGAAGATTTTTGTAAAGAAAACCATAGAGCTTGAAACACAATCAATTATGATCCTATTTATGTTGTACCAACCACCGCTCTGTTGATCATCGAAAGGCATAACAAGATCCCCAAAGCATAATCTAACTACCCACTAAGAGATAAGGTTATTATTGAAAAATATTTGCACATGATGAGTTGACTTGCTTCTCAAAGAGTAATGCACTATTTTTTGGAAGGTCTAAAGTTAATGGCTAAGAATCCTAGCTACTTGGATGATTTAGTAACTATTTTTTCAATGAAATTTTCCTTATCCAAAGTAAAACTAAATAGTCCTTATACATAACTAAATAAGAAAACCATGATTGAATTGTAATTAAACAACATTAGATGAACTTCGAAAACATCTCTTGCACAAAATAATTGAGAATTAAAATTTGAAAAAAAATTAATTTTTTTCAACTAAGTTTGATGACAACCATAGGCTATAATTTTAAACTTCATTATGATGTTGCAATGAAGGAATCCGATGTAATTTTTACATTGGAAAACATGTTAGTGTTTTCTCTTCTTATTCCCATTTTTACTATTTACTGTTGGAAGGAGAGAGAGAGAGAGAGAGAGAGAGAGAGAGAGAGAGAGAGAGAGAGAGAGAGAGAGAGAGAGAGAGAGAGAGAGAGAGAGAGAGAGAGAGAGAGAGAGAGAGAGAGAGAGAGAGATTGTTGCTACAAATACCATGTTCACATTAGAGCTCATCACTACCCAGCTTGGAGGAAGTGTTGGATCTAGCCACCAAGGCTCATGCATTCCAAGTGCATTAGAAATGTGCCAAAACCATTTTCAAGTATGGCTGACCAAAGTCCTATTTGATGATGTCTACAAGCATGATTGGAAAGCTAAGGGCTAATTCCTCCACACCACACTCTTTTCACTGAATCCCACCACACCTAAATGACAAGGCTTCAAAAACACATCATGAAAGGCTTCCTTGTTGATAGCCTCCATAGATAACACATAAAAATGCCCAAAATAAAAAGGAACCATCACTATTACAAGGCTCGCCTCCTCTCAATCATCAATCACAAAGTAATAAAAAAGACTATTGGTACTCGATAGTAACTAACATAAGAAGAATGCTCATTGGATGAAGAGAGGAGGAAAAGGATTAGAATAGACCATAGAACAACCAAAGAGAGAAACAAGAAAAAGAAGAGTCAAAAATTGTCAAACAAGGTCAATATGAAAAGATCCCTTGAGGACAACAAGTCTTCTAACCCTTTATAGAAACCTCTAGAAAGGAAGACTTGAAAAGGCAATAGAAAGAGTTGAGAAATGCTTAAGAAGGCAAGGGGAGCCTCTATTGAAAATCAAATGCAAAGAGATTGTGAAGGATGGCTCAAAAGGACTTCAATTATTGATGTCCTAGGAGAATCTATTGGAGTTAGTGAAAAGGGCTAGCAACCACAAGAATATGTCTTATCTCTACAAATCAAGTGTAGTTTGGAGTAAGCTACCATTATTCACCCAACAAATAATGAAGTTCCTAGCATCAATGGTAGCTCCACCTAAAACCCTAGCACCATTCATTCAATGTTGTGTAGGTGCATGTTCTTCCATCATTGCCTAAGCAGATTTGCCTCAATGGTTCCAACTACTTCCTTTGGTTTTGCAAACTCGAGTGCATTTTGCATAACTTTGACTTATTGGCATTTGTTACTACCTTGACCTTGTTGGGTGGAGCATAACTACTCCTTGGAATCGGCTTACTTCTTAAGCATAACTTTTTTTTATTATGATTTTGCAAGATTTTGTCCTTATACATGTGCATAGACTTTGGAATGTATTGGAGGTTTGTACAAAAATCTATTCTATCTACCAATTGAAGAGCTTTGCCCATCTTATTACCACAAAAAGAAACTCCAAATGTTATGAAGTTATGACATTCATTCCATGAAAGTCCACATCAACAAGATGGAAGATTTGTGGGATGAGTTTGCATCCCTTAACAATAGATTTTCATCTAAAGATATGGCAATGATTCTTATCACTCATCTCCCATCTCCAAAGTACAATGTCTTTTACACTATCTTACATACTTCAAGAGTTTTGAGGCAACATTTTTGTGAGAGGAACTATCCCCAATTGTTTTGGAACATGAAGAGCAACTCAAGGAGACTAAAGCTAGTGTGTCCTTATCCACAAAAGCTTTTACTACAAGTTTGGGAGGGGGCAACAAGAAGGATAAGATAGCCAAGAATAAGAAGAAGTAGTAGGTTAAGCGATTGGACACTTCTTCAAACTCTAACATACTTTCAAAGGGGGAGCCTAAATGCCCACACTATGGGAAGTGCACCCATACTAAGGAGAAGGGTTCAAATAAATACTCTCACCTTGATCTAAGAGTGAAGGATGGAGCTCTATCATTTGAGTCTTCCTCTACCTCTACCCAAATTGTTACTTATGAGTCTATGTTTCTTCACATCCTTGAGATGGAGGAGTCCTCTTCTTTGGTTGTCTCATATTTAGAGAGGCCTTATCCACAATAGTGCTTGAAGTAATAAGGCTCCTCGAGGAGATTTGTTGCAAGATTCCTATCCATTAGAGGGTATTGTTGGTGACATTTCTTTGATGCCTATTAGTGGTGTTGGCATTTAGTTGATGTTGGTTGACTCCATCTTTTTCTATCTATCATATCATGTGTTTTGATGGGTAAGGAAAATCTTTCTAGAGAATGCATTTCAATGTGTTGCTATTTTCAATCAACTTTAATGTGTTCACATTGGTTGTTCTAGTTATCCAACTCAACATGTTGCTTTTTCAATGGTCTGCTACTAGAGGTTTTCACATGGCCAATAGTGGGAAGACTAGTTTGGTCATGGAAATCCGTATTTTCCTTGATTATTTGACAGCTATCATTGGTTGGGCAACATTTTAGGCCTTATTATGATGCAATTGGCTAGTTTTTTATGTTTTTGGCTCTTTATACCATGCATGGTCATTGCAACACACATCTTCTTGAAAATTTCAACACTCTTTGACTTTTGGTGGAATTTCTCCATCATGCAATGCTTCTCCTTATCATCACCCTAATCATGTGCCCATGTTGATGGTTTAGGCTACATGCAGGGACTTGTTAGTCCTTCCTCATTGTATTCAACATTCTCTAAGAGTTTAGTACAAATTTTCTTATTCCATTCTCTTCCTTTGTTGCAAAATTTCTCTTCATTTCTCTCTCCATGCTTGTGTTCATCTTCCATGGTGCACTCTCATAGTATCCTCCATCTAGTATTTATCTATGTCGCCATTAAAGCTTGTACGAGTGTACGGGTTGATAGAGCCTTTACCTAACACTTGTATCTATTTGTTGTAATAAAAATTTGTGCTCTCCTATTCTCTCTCTTGTATGTGTTAATTGCTATCTCTCATTGTGCCATGTTTACCTTCATGGTGTCAAAGTGTTAGACTCTCTAAGTAGCAACTTCAATACCAAGAGAACAACTTTTTTAACAAGGAAGTCAATGAGTGATATTGACAAGTTGCAAAATTGGTGGAGGGAAAAACAATGTGGTAGCTACACTAAGGTAGTCCTCCCCCAAATGTTTCTCCTCCACCTCAAGAGAATGTAAACTTGATGGAACCAACTATTCCTTGTGGAAGTTCAATATTAGTGCCCTCTTCATGCTTAGAAATAAAGAAATACAAATGTATTCTATTCTATTTTTGCCAATGCATTCAATTATGTTCTCACTCTAATTTAATATACATCCAAAACTACAATCAAAAGTTAGTACTAGACATAAAGATAGCACAAAGAATGAACTTGCAGAGTGAAAAGGTCTTTTGAAGGAGAAGTAGTGTAGATCTTCATGAACAATCAAGAATTCATGCAACCAAATGGTTGTAGTTGAGATAACAAGGATCAATGGCATGTTGGAATTGAAAATAAATTTGACTTTTTTGCCAAGTATGATGGTTTATTCACAACATTGAATACATATGTTAGAAGTCTTAGTCTCACCCACAAGGGGTTTAGTGCCATCTTACTAGAGGAGGAGATGTGGCTAGAGATCTATTAATGGAAGCAATGACAAAGATGCTTGAAATAGACACCAAAGCTAAAGGCGATAAATTTGAGGAAGAGGTTCAAAGGTAAGTGTCACTACTATGGAAAGAGTAGCTAGATGTTGAAGGAATGCAAAAAAGTGAGTGATGATAAGAATGGCACTACAAAGTCTTCTTCCAAAGCCAAAGACTCCATGAACATTGTTTGAAGCTAAGTTGAACTTTTTCTTAGTAGAGGAGGTTGCTCCTTGTCTTGAACTTCAAAGGTAGATAAACCTTGGGTGTTAGATAGTGGGGCTTCCTATTACATGACCAACCAAAAGAGTTATAAAATTTTTAAAGGCCTCTAAGAGAACCCATCACTATGAAAATCAAGAAAAATCTAAAAGATCCAGTTGAAGGAATATGTACTATCTCATTTTTGACATCAAATGGAGAGTTTAAGACTCTTACACTCTATTGTGTGTGCCTCAAATCAAGGAAAACTTTCTATGATAGCATTGATTGTAGATAAAGGCCTCAAAATTCTCTTTGGGGATATGAGGGTACATATTATTGATGGTGTTGGAAATTTAGTTGGAAAAGGAGCGAGGTGAGACAAGCTTGTTACATGAGCTCACAACTCTTTAGCTACCACTAAGAAGGCACTAGTAAGCTTTGGCATATGTGATTTCCCCACTTCAAATTTGTTATGTTCAAAGAAATGTAGAAGACTAGAATAATTGCATGCTTAACTAATTTTGTTGAAATGCGTATATTTAAGACAACCCAAGTTTTGTTTTATTTGTAAGTGTGTTTTCCATTAGACTTGTGCAAACCCTACCCTGGTCCATTTTTGGGTTATGTATCTGTCATTTTTATGTTCTTCTGTCTAATTATTTTTCACATTAGAAATGTGATTTTAATTTTTATCCTCCATTATTGCATGTGCTCTTTCTTTTTACTTTATCATACTTTCAACAATCCACATCATGTCTATGCCACTCCCCTTAGCATATCCAATTCACCATAAGTTCAAACAACATGAAATTGTTGCATAATTCGAGATGGATTGGGATCTCAAGGAGGTGCATAATATACCACTGTGGAGTGAGATTTTGTGTCCTTTTCAAGAAATTATGTATTGTGGAAATATTTCAATCTCTATAAGTAGATTTCACAAACTCTCTACAACCTTTAGAATGTCTGGTATGGTCTACTTAGCTATATTATGGAGACCAATTGGTACACTATCATTGTCTACATCTTTCATCAGGCTTTCAACATAGTAAGTCACACTTATTGATCCTATTATAGACATCTCCATGATGTATTGGAGGTCACTCAAATCTCTATCTTTTAGTTATCCACCTATGCTCCAAGTGCCCCTTCTTATAAGACCTCAAAATGAGGAGAAGTAAGGATGGGAATTAGATATTGGTAGGATTCCTAGTTTAGATACTAGAAGTGGTCTAGCCTTATAGAGATGGTTAATGTGGAATTGAACATTGGGTCAAGTGGGAAAGAATTAATAAAGGTAGTAGTATAAATTACGTGATGAGTTACTTGATGCACTTAGCCTTGGCTGGCATTAATTATACAAGGGTATTCCTTAAAATATTATTTGGACTTTCATAAATCATATTGTGGGTAGTGGAAGGTGGGTTAGTCAAATTGCATGGGTGATGAATCAAGGATAATTTCTTATATGACTATATGACTAGTCAACCTTGGGCACTATGTATGTAGGAAATGCTACTCTCCAGCACATGGTAGTCTACCTATATGACTAGTCAACCTTGAGCACTATGTATGTAGGAAATACTACTCTCCAACACATGGTAGTATGGGAGCACTCATACCTTCTACACTCGTTATCCTCATTCTACATCACCATCAAAGCTTGTAGGAGCACATGGGTGGAGAAATACTTTAACCATCAATTGTATCATTTTGGTATAATAAAAACTTAATATCTCATATTCTCTCTCCTTTATCCGTGGTCATTGTTATCCTCCATTGCGCCATGTTGACTTTCAAATGCCAAACTCTCTAAGTAATAGCTTTAGTAGAAATAGAATAACTTTTATAGGAGAAAAGACTAGGACTAAGTCCATAAGCAACATAGTAGTGGAGGAAGCAACAATGTGGCTATGTAATGTAGACCTTCCAAATTTGTTCCCCCATCTTCATGGAAGGTAAACTTGAAGGAACCAACTATTGGAAGTTCAAGATCAATGCCCCATCTTGGACTTATATGAGCTCCTAGATATACAATGTTACGGAACAATATTAAGAGAATTCCAAGACCGGATCCAAGCAATCATAGCAACCAAATCCCACTTGATCTAATTACTCTCCGTACTTGGAAACAAAGAAATGAAAATGCACTTTACACCATTCTTACTAGTGCATGTAATATTTTCTCAATCTAATTCAAAACATATCCAAAGTTAGCTAGGATTGGGACATATAGGAGTCAATGAGAGACACAAAACCATACAAGGATTCAAAACTTGGAGAATCAAATCATTGGAAAAAAGTTTTCTAAAGGGGAAGCAATGGAGATCTTCATACATGAATCAAGAATTTACATGATTAAATGTCATCAATCAAGATAGCATAGACTACTTAGGTGTTAGCTATAAGGTGAATTTGAGTTTTTTTCCCCAAGCATCACGGTCTCATCAAAATATTAAATAGAGAGATTAGAACTCTTGCTCTCACTAAGACAAAGAGTTTAGTGCCACATTATTGGAGGAGGAGATGTGTCTAAAGAGCTATGATGGAAGCAATGGTGGAGACCCTACATTCGTAGTACACTAAAGCTAAAGGTGAGAAGAACAAGGATAGGAAGAAGAGGTTCAAAGGAAGGTTTAATTGCTATAAAAAAAGTAGCCACATGATGAAGGAATGTAGAAAAAAAGAGAATGCTAATAAGAGTGGCACTACAAATTCCTCTTCCCAAGGCAAAGATTCCATGAACACTATTAAATTTGAGTTAGATTTGTCAGTAATTAAGGAGGTTTACTCCTCATCTCAAATTTCAAAGGTAGATGAATCTTGGGTGCTAGATAGTGAGGCTTTCCATTGCATAACTAGGAAGATATAGTCATACACAATATTTTTACAATTTTCCAAGGCCTCTAAGAGAACCCCTCACTTTGGTAATTGAGGAAAATGCAAGCAAGTCTCAAATCAAGAAGCATTTGTTATGTATGGCATCAATTGTAGATCATGGCCTCAAAATTTTCTTCAACAATATGGGGGTAGAGATTCATATTGGTGCTAGCAAAATGTTTGGAAAAGGAGCTAGGCCATTTAATCCATATGAGCTCATGTCTTTGGTAAAAAGGTCACTTCATAACCAATCAAGCTCGAGAATGAACTAGCATCGTGCTTGGTTCAAAGAGAGTAGAGACAAGGGAAAGCTAATCATAGACTCCTCTACCTTGGCATAATCTCACTCTATTCTCCTAAAACAATGCTAAATGAATTCTACTACCTAACCCTAGGTAGTTAGTGTTTGGCATTGTTCCTCTAAAGTCCATCACCCAACTAATAAACTCAACATATCCATAGGATAGCATTGTTATGATAGCTATCCACTCTCTTTTCACCCATGCATCCATCATTTTAGTTATGTAATAAAGGGTCTTACCATGCTATGAGGACATATAAATATAGCTTCGGTAATTGTCAAGTTATATGAGGTTCATTGGACATCCTTTAAGCACAGCACAAAAAATATGAAAATAATATTTTCAAAATAGATAAAGTAAATATTTAATTTTTAAATTTAGCCAATTTCAATTTTAGATTGATATCCCATTGTTGTATATTGAAATGCCCCATCTCACATCCTTCACCCTTACCGCTTTTTAGAGTTAGGCTCTCTCTGGTACCCATACATTGTGCTTCTCTCATCATTGGAGCTTCTCTCATTGTTAGGCTTTCTAGAATCGGGTTTTCTTTGGTGTCCATACACTCTATATGTTAATAAATCTATCCAAATGATAAGGCAAACTCTAGCAAGGCAAGGGGGAGTATGATTCCAAATTGAATTCTTCTTGATTTATAGCTTCAATCACATCCACAAATACTTTAATTGCATCCACAAATAGCCATATTGAGGCACAAACATTTCTCTCAAATAGTAATTCCCTTTTATGCAACCCATTTGCATTCACAAATAGACATCATTGCATAAACCCTATTTGGTAAATAGTGCAATAGTAAAAGCACCATGTGTCATTTAAGAAAAACAACCATCTCCTATATGCATTTCCTATATAGGCTATCCTCCCCAACTTGGGGGATTTAAAGCACATCTCTTAAACCATCATTTATTGCACTCTCACATGGAATCACCTTCTCTAGTAAGGGTAATAGTTCTTCAACTTGAGTTACTCATGGTTTCCTTAAGTCTCTTCCCCTTATACTAAAGCTATCCTAGATAATTTTCAAGCCTTAGTCTTAAAGAAATTTGAGGATGGTCAACTGCCTCATATAGATATTATAGGAGTAATTGTATTTTCTAGTCTCCTTATTATACCATTAGCAAGTCTTTTATTTTTTCCCTAAGAAGTGACATCATCTAAGTCTAGCCCCTATGCAACGGCCTAGTCCTTTTAATTCTTTCTTCATTTAACCTCTTAGTAACAATATTTTTATAGAATTTTCAAATAACTTTTAAACAAAATTACGATGTGAAAGATATGACTTCTTGGGTAATGTTTACATACTCATATCGGTTGTTTGCAGAGCCACGAATGGTCTTGTGACATCCATGTGCCTTCATGATGACAAGATAGTATGGGAGTGAAAGGATAGAAAGAAGAGAGAAGGTGGGGGGATAGTTGCATGTGATTTGAGAGCATACGAGGCTTGTTTATAGTGTGGCCGAGGAGGTGGTGGGGAGGTTGTTTGCCAGGTGGAGGAGGTGGTGGCCGAGGAGGTGGTGGGGAGG
Source organism: Lygodium microphyllum (assembly GCF_053477565.2). Lineage (NCBI taxonomy): Eukaryota > Viridiplantae > Streptophyta > Polypodiopsida > Schizaeales > Lygodiaceae > Lygodium > Lygodium microphyllum. The sequence continues at coordinate 8,115,125 of NC_141143.1, read as the reverse complement.
TTGTTTGCCAGGTGGAGGAGGTGGTAGAGGAATCCAACCCTAATTGGGGAGGGGAGGCCTAAATGGCAATGGTTGGTTGCATGAGTGGTACTTGAGGAGGAGGTGCATGATAGGTGGTGGAGGAGTAGGGAGGGGGCCATAAAGGTGCCCGTTGTAGGGTCACCATGAGGGGGATGAGGTGGAGAGGGGATCAAACAGCAGCATGTACAGGGTACCACCCCCTTAATAACTTCCCTCCCTCCTTAATAACCCTTTTAATTAACTTTTTCCTTTTTTAATTAGTATCCTATTTTTATATAAACTAACCTTCTAATTAAACTTACTAAGTACTAATCAATACTAGCCTATCTAATTAGGTCTGACTAATGTTGTCAATTAACTTATGTAACTAATATTACTATCAAATCTATACTAACCTTGCCAACATTTTATTTATTTATTTATTTTGCTTGCACATGAATCTCGGGGGTTTTTGTGTGCACCTTTTAAGTGAGATACATTTGGAGATTTGGTTTTCATCAAAGGTCACGTATGTTACAACTTTGAAGGTCAAAGACGATAGAGGAGAAAAAAAGGGCTTTAAAACACTTAAATATATCCTTTGTAGTCGAGATAATGCAAGCAAAGCATCTTATAAGTTTGGATGAAACTATGGATAATCCAACATGGAAAGCTACCATGCAATTAGAGTATGATTAAAACTCATCCTTAGGCCTTAGTTGATCACCTAAAACATAAGAAAGTGATTGGTAAAAAATGGATTTAGCTTATTGCACAAGGCCAATGATAGGTAGATGCTTTTGATTTTTAGGAGACAATTGCACCTACATCCAGGATGGATACTATTTGTGTAGTACTAGCTTTGGCCACTCAAAAGAAGTGGGCAAACTTTCAAATGGATGTGAAATCTATGTTCTTGAACAAAAACCTCAAGGAGGAGAGGTATACATGGCCCAACTACTACTAGGGTTTGATATGTCTCATCAAGAAAAGTTTGCAAGCTTAGAAAGGCAATATATGAGTTGAAATAGGTCCAAGAGTGTGGTAATGAAGGATAGATGGATTTTCTAAAAGCATTAAGTCTACTAGAAGTGCTTGTGATGCTAGCTTGCATGTGGTTATATAGGATGGTATTTATGTAGTGGTGATTTTGTATATGTAGATGATGTGATCAACATAAGAGACCATGAGCATATGATTTAGAAAAGGAGGGAGATGCTAAGTATTATGTTTGGAATAATAGACTTGGGCTTTCTACATTTCTACTTGACCATTTAAGTGTGAGAAGGACTTAGCAAAATTGTCATTTCTCAACAAAGTATGCCAAGGAAATTTTGAAGATATTAGAGATGACCAAGAGTAGGGCAATGGTTTCACCAGTACAAGTGTTGGAAAGCTTTCATTAGAGGATGCATTACCACTTATGGACATCAGCTATTATTAGAAGCTTGTGGGAAGTCTAATCTTTCTAATGCAATTATAGGTTAAGTTTGAATTATGTAGTTGGGAGTCCTGATTGGGAAGGTTCTCAAATGAGCCTTGATAAGACCATTGGAGAGCAAGGGTGCAAGTATTAAAGTACTTGAATGTTATGATGCATTGTTGCATCAACTACAAATCAAGTTTGCAATTGTGTTATAAATTAGGAAGAAGATATTGAGTGTAGGAAATCAATGGCTAGATGTTGCTTCTCACTTTTCTCAAAAGTTTTCTCTTTGATCAATAAGAATCAACCTAAAGTGGCATTATCTTTGATAGAGGTTGGGTACAAGGTAGCATTCTTTGCTCCTTGTGAATAAGTTTGGTTGAGGCTCTAGGAGACATGGGACCTCCATTTAGACAAGCAATGATAATGAAGTGTCACAATCATGTTTGTGTTTACAATGAACCATGTGTTTCACCCCCTACATGAACACATGGAGTGATAAAAATGTGTGTGATATTTAGCTCTAGCTCAATATAAGTACTCCTTCATGACTCCCACAACGAAATGGATGAATGTACATGAATAAGTGGGTACAATGGGAAAACTCAACCATGTCCTATAAGAGCGATATGTAGTACAATGGAATAAGCAATGCTTGGAGATGGAGCCGTGCCATTGCAAACATGATCGATTCTAGCATTCACATCAAAGAAGAGTAGTAGCAGCTATTCTTCATACATGGTGGGCTTCACTTCCAATGACTTGATCAGTAGCTTAAGGTAGTTGCAAGTGGTGAGATGAAAGATGGATCTAGAAAATTATCCAAAATCCTAACAAAACTCTAGGTTTAGTGGAATGTAATTAGGAATCTTGGATAATTGTGTTGACATATTTACAAAGACTCTTGGGAGTAATCAACTAGCATAACAACTTCACCAATTGGGCATTGGGTGGAATAAGCTTTCCACTTTTAGGTGGACATTAAGGGGGGGTTGGAGATCACTCAAATGGCCACCTCTTAGTTACCAACATGTGATCCAAGTGCTTGATTTTGTTAAGGCTCCCAAATGAGGAGAAGCCATGATGGGAATTTGACATTGGAGGGTTTCTACTTTAAAATTGGAAGGGGTCTAGCCTTGTAACGAAAATGGTATGAGATGGCTTTTGTGGAATCGAAGGTTGGGTGAAGTGGGAATGAGTTAATGAAGATAGTGGTACACATCAGGTCACATGTTACCAAATGCACCTATTCCATGGGTTTTAAGGTTGGACTTGATTGGCCCAACGGTATAGGGAATATTTTGTATGTGATTTTTATATGGGTAGTGCCAATGGGCCTATCAAACCACATGAGCCTATGACAACTCAATCGTTGAGACTATATATACTTAGCTAATGCTACCCTCTAGCAAATGACAACAATTGAGCACTCATCTATTCAACACTTATTATCCTCCATCCATCATTGTTTAGATCACCATTAAAGCTTGTAGGAGTGCATAAATGGACAAAGCCTTTAGCTCAGCCATCAATTGTATCACACTATACATATATGCATGTATGTATGCATGTACATGTATAGTTATTACTACATGTGAGATAGAAAATAAAAAAGCCATAGTAACAAATGAATAAATTACAAAATTCTCCAAGTAGGTTCTATGGCTGTCACTCCCAAATGTAATGCATGACTCTTATCTCTAGGGTGCCCTCATCGCCCTTCCACTATTTGTTGCCATCAATGTGGAGAAGAAGTGGTCTCCTCTCTGAGCTCCCTCCAATCCTCTTAGGCCAACTACTCGAGCCTCCCTGCATCACTCACATGCACGCACACACACACACACACACACACACACACTCTCTCTCTCTCTCTCTCTCTCTCTCTCTTCACACACACGCACGCACACACGCACGCATGCACCCACGCACGCACGCACGCACGCATGCACACACACACACACACGCGCGCGCGTGCACACGCACGCACGCACGCACGCGCACACACACACACACACACACACACACACACACACACACACACACACACACACACACACACACACACACACACACACACACACACACACACACACACACACACACACACACACAATGCTACCCTGCAATCATGGTAGCTTTTGACCACTCATCTCTTTTGTACTTACTATCCTCCATCCATCATTTTCCTAGATCGTCATCAAAGCTTGTAGGAGTGCATGGATGGATAGAGCCTTATGTCAAACAATTGTATCAATTTGGTATAATTAAAATTTTTGTTTTCTCTAAAGAACTTGTGTTTGCTATTATCTTCTATTATGTTGTATTTTCTTTCATATTTTTACATTAAGTTTCCATTCTACAAAATATGTACAACACATGCATTAATTATTCTCATGCTAGAAGTAAACATATTGTTCCTTGATTTGAGGATATGCCACAATTATGCCTTGAGTAGTTTTTAAGTTCATTTGACTTATCAGAATGTCTAAGATCAATGAAACATTTAATTTGATGATAGAGTTGATGAAAATCTTGATGGAATCAACTATCCATCGTGATTTTATATGATGTAGCATGTATTGGTTACCAAAGGGCTATGAAATACTACCATGGATATCAAGAAGCGGCATGAGTCTCCCACTACTACTATTGTTTCTAAAGACATACTGGTGGTGGACACAATGGAGGATGAGGCAAAAGTATTACTATAGATATCAATAAGTGGCATGAGTCTCCCACTACTACTATTGTTTCTATGGGCATTGGTGAAGATACAGTGGAGGATGAGGCAAGTCAAAGCATGCTAAATATATGTTAGATTTAGGGTTTGGGAATGCTCACACGTAGCTTAGAGAAGAAGAAGCTTGAGAGAGCATAATACACAATGTATTGAGAAGTACTCTTCCTAAAGACATAGTGGTAAAGATACAATGGAGGATAATGCAAGTCAGAGCATACCAAATGTGCATTGGATTTTGAGTTGTAGGAATGCACATATGCAAATTGGAGAAAAACAAGCTTGAGAGAGCAAAACATAAAGTGTATCAAGAGGTATCAAGGTAGAATATTTACAAGACTAAGTATGCCCTAAAATGAATAGGAGTACATAAAAGGCTAGGGGAAAAGACATTCTAGAGAGGGAAAATTTTTCATTGAAAGTCCACTGAAATATTGTAACAAATACCACCTTAGGAGTGATGCAGTGAGCAAGAGCTAGCACTCATTTATATGGAAGTGCCAAGTCTAGTGAACTATTATTAATCCATAAAGGGGAGTAATACCAAAGCTTTGAACCTTTCACGAGACAAAGCCTATGTGAAAGGTTTGTAAGGTTGTCCTACATTGGCACATAGTCCAAGTTGATCTCTCCTTGAGCTAGATGCCCAATAATGATGCAATAGTCCAAGCCGATCTCTCCTATAAAGTGTCTCTTCTTGACTAACTAAATGCCCAAATAATGATGCAAGAGGCCCAAATATGACATGTCAAAAGGTGAATTCTATTTAGCCTTAAAATTAGCAATATGTGTCTCATTAGGACCAGTGAGTAGCATGTCATCAACATAAACCACAATGACTAGAGGCACATCACCCTCATTTTTGGCATATAAGGTGCTCTGAGTTGGGGCTAGTTTAAAAACCACATACAATGTGTGTATCTTCTCATACCCAACTCAAGGTGTTTGCTTTAGACTATACAATGCCTTTTTCAATTTGTACATTCCAATCATTATAGCTACTAATGCAAAAATCAAATGAATTGATACTATACATCAAGTGGAAGCAAAGATCTCATCAAAGTCAATGCCCTTTTGCTGAGCTTAACCCTTTGCCACAAGTCTAGACTCAATCAACACTACCATCTACCTCTTGTAAACCCACTCACTACCAATGGTCTTTTTCCCACGAGCCAAATCACATCAGAACCAAGTACCATTTTTAACAATAGCATCATACTCAGATTGCATAATAGCCATTGAATTTTCTAAATTTTGTGCCTTTTCAAAAGATATAGATGCATTCCCTTTTCAAAAGATATAGACACATTCTCATCACACAAATTGGAAATAGCAACAATCTAATGCATAAGATGCATTATGAGAGCCAAAACAAGTAGTACTAGAGATAAATGTGCATCCAATTTACTGTCACACAATATTTTTACCAACCATTTTCACATAGTCATGGACTACTCAATATCTACTCTCTCATCAGGGAGTGCATCATTCATATCTGAAATAGGTTGATTTATGGATTCATGAGAAACCTAAGGTGGCTAAAACCTTGCCTCATTAGGTGCTCCATTTAAATGTTCATGACTTAAAGGAAGCAACAAATTTTCATAGATATCTTGTGAGGCTACATCTATCTCTTTGGTACATGAAAGTAAATGTTGAATATCATCTTCCACAAAGACAACATCACGACTGGATCAAAATATGCTCAATTTGTGGATGATATAGCTTATAATTATTGCTTTCAATAATTTAACCAACAAAGATGCATCTTATAGTCTTTTCATCCAGCCTTTTGCATTATTACGTTGACACTAGTTACATTTACACTAATGCATAAGCCAGGCAACCAAAAACATACAAGTGAGCAACATTTGCCTTTTTACTATGCCAAGCTTGATACGAAGTGATGGATTGCAATGCTGTGGTGGGACACCTATTAAGCACATAAGCTGCACACGCTATAGCCTCAAATTAGAAATTATGTGGTAAAGATTGACTTTTAATCATGCATTGTGACGTCTTTATGATAGATCTATTCTTTCTCTTAACTACACCATTTTGTTGTGGTGTATACAACATTGTACATCAGTGTGTTATCCCATGTTCAGCCAAATATGCATTAAACTTCTTAGATATATACTATTCTATGCTATTCCCTTAATCTAAACAGAGGATCTCCACTTTATAGCCCAACAAAATTTCAACCATGCTTATAAACTACTCAAAGCATAAAGACACTTTAGACTTAACTTTCCAAGTATATACCCATGCATGCTTAGATCAATCATCAATAAAAGTCACATAGTTGCCAAAATATGGTGTTTGCATTGGATCAAAACCATCATTGCACACAAGTTACATTTTGTGAATAGCTCTTATTGAACCATCTTTTGGAAAGGAAGCACACTTCATTTTATCTAATATGTAGCCATCACAAATGGCAGGTGCCTCAAGAGTAGGCAATGAAGACACCATATCAAATTTTTGTTGGCATAGCGAACTAGCAAAATTCAAATGATCAAAATGTGCATGCCAAAGTTTTGCATCTAAAATGGCCAATGAATCTACAACTACACATGTCATGTCTTCCACACATTTACCATAATTATTGAGCTTGTATAGCCCACAACACGATGAACTAGATACAAATATCATGAATTGTACATTTATCAACAACAAATTTGAGAATCAAGCCAATCTTGGAAAGTGTAGAACTTAACAACAAATTCTTCTTGATCTTTGGTACTTACAAAGTATTTGTACGTATGAAAGTACTACCATTAATAGTAGTCAACACAAATTTTCCAACTTCTTTAATAGGATAAGAGGAGCTATTAACATATGTAATAATACTACATTAGAGGCAAAGTCAAGGGAAGTAAACCAACCGTCTGAGAAGTAATATGCTTATTGGCATCGCTGTCATAAATGTGAATCCACAACAAACATGCAAGAATCATGTGAAGAAGAGTCATGACTGCATTGTGCACTACATGCCCACTCTATATCCTACATAACATTTGCACATTCTAATTTTGAAGGAGAGACTCTTTCTTCTTTAGGCTTTTTCGAAGCCAATTTTGGAGAGTCCTTAATGACATAATCTTTTGCCTTACAATACTTCAATACTTTCTACTTCATTTTTGTTCTCATCCTTATCATTCTTTTTTATCTAAACAACATTTGCAATTTTCTACTTATTAGTAGAAAAAGTAGTTTTTTCTTCACTTTTTTGACTACCCACAAAAGCTTGATCTATAATATGTATAATGGACTTGTATGTATAATGATCTGTAATATGTATAATGGACTTGTACTTGATGCAAAAGTTGCTTGTATAGAGGAAAACATACACAAAACCAATCAATGCTATGTATCATGGCACAAAGGAGGCTATTACGGCTCTTACATACAAAAATGAGAGCTGTTAAAAATTTTGCACAAAGGACAAAATAGCTTGTGTAGTAGTGGTAGTAGTGCAATGAAGGATGAAAGGAACTAGAATAATAAATTTGACATGCCAAGCCCTATAGGATCTCTTGTAGTATTTTTGACTTGCAAATGGTCATCGAATCTCATCCCAATCACAAAAATTCAAGCAGAGTATTGACTACTTTGCCTAAGAGGTCGAAGCCTACTCTAATACTAATTGTTCGACGTAGGGCTGTAGGAATACACATACAACTTGGAGAAGAAGAAACTTGAGAAAGCACAACACAAAGTGTATTGAGAGGTATCAAGGTAGAAGATTTGCAAGATTAAGTATGCCCTAAAGTGAATCGGCATATACATGAGGCTGGGGAAAAAAGCTCTCCTAGAGAGGGAAAGAAAGTGCCTCGATAGTCCTAAGTGTGTTCACACACCACAGTCAAAATATGGAAACAATGTGTATCCCTATTCAGCCACTTAGATGCACATGCTCATGTATTATTGGCTCTAATTGTAAGAGAAATGACATCCATATTTACTCATGTAATACTACCAAGCTAGCTTAGGATGTACTTGGTTCACTTTATCAAGCTTGTTACTCTCTTATCAATGTTTTGCATCTACACTTCTACTTGCAATGAAGGGAAATTTGAAATCCATCAAGTTCAATAACCTAATTTCAATGTTGTTACAAGAAGAATAATCTATATAAAATGTTCTATAATGTGTACACTTGATAAGTCATTTCAACAACCAAGGTGGGAAAAAAATGAGAATTTTATCTTGTTATAATAAAGATGCAAGTCACAATATTGAGGATTGCCATAAATTGTAGGTTAAAGAGGATGGTAATACGATAGCATGGTTTTGCTCTTGCTAATATATCAGATTTGGTTTCAAAAGAGAAGGATTTTGCACATTACATTGGATGGCAAGGCCATGAAGATATAAACTAGGAAAAAAGAAATTGATTATTAATAAGAACTTCTCTCATGTAAAAGGTAGCAAAACATACCCACTCCATATACCTTTGATACTATCCTTCTCTTGTTTATTGTTGGACAAATTAATGAAGAGCTTGATCCTTTGCCATTTACATAGTCTCAGGTGTAGCCACACAAATATAGCCCTCTAATTAATTTATTCATAAATGTGTTTGGATCAGGTGGTGCTTGAAGAGAGAGAAGCCAACGATCAGTTGAAACATTTTCCCAATCAAGCTTTGTATACTATTATAGATAGAAAATTGAGTGCTACTTTTTCCAACATGACATGTATGGGGAGCTCTTTTCATGCTTCATTTAGTGAGGATCATGATCTTGTTGCTTAAGTTGATGATGACATGATCTAATTGCTTCATTTGGTGATGGCATGCTCTTGTTACTTCTACCCATGATGGTGAGGAACTTGTCTTGTTTGGATGCATATAGTAGTGAAAGATGAGTATGATTTATACACAATAATAATGCATGAGATTTGGTTGACTTGACTCAAGGCAAAAAGACCACTAGCACTTGGTGGATCTACAAGTCAAAAAGGAATTGTAGATGGTAGCATTGATGCTTCAAGAATCGGCTTGTTCCAAGGGTTATGCTTAGCAAAAGGGGATTGCTTGTAATGATACCTTTGCACCTGAGTCATGTACAAACACCATTTGATATCTTATTGCATTAGTTGTAGCATGTTGAATGGACACTTTAAGATTACTTTCCTTGAGAAGGCATATGCTTTGTAGCCTGTTGGTTCTATTGTTAAGGGATATGATACAAAAGTATGTAGGCTGAGAAAGCTTATTTCTGAACTTAAGTAGGTAACTTGAGCTTGGTATGAGAATACAAATGTACACATGTTTAGATTGTGGTCTTTGCAATAGTTTGACAAGCAATATACTCTACATGAGAGAAGACAAATGCTCTCTTTTGGTCATCAATTTGGATGTGTATGATTTGTTTCACTAATTGGTTTGGATGGGATTGCAATTTCAACCTTGAAAGCTAAATTACACTCCACTTTGAGATGTTATACTTGGAATTTGAAAGTAGTGCTTGAACATTTAGGCCGCGTCAACAAAAGGAGGGCATTGTTATGCAATAGACAAAGTACATTTAGAATTTATTGAAAAGGTTTGGGCTTGATGCAGATAAGCTTGTAGCTACTATTGTAGAACATAGATTATGTCTTGGTCTTCAAGATGTAGGATATCCATTTGATCCATCCTTATATCAACAAGTTGTTAGATATCTTTTTTATGTTTGCGATACTAGGCTAGATGTGTAACTCATCATAGGTTTATGCAGAGCCCAAGCTCACCATGGCATTGACAAGCTATGAAGAGGATCTTTTCATACTTGAAGGGCACTCATGATTATGCTTTATTCTATCCATGTGGTGTGAATCCACATTTTTTCATCGTGATGCTTTGTGTACTATTGTTGCTAGTTTTACCTGTGAAGTTGAGTATAGGGTAGCCTTCATAGCTATAGTTGGGTGCATGTGGCCCATACAACATGTTGCTATCTTGGGGGGTGATCAATCATTTGCTATACTAATTAGGATTTGCTACAAATTCCTATATATTGTCTCCAACCCTCTCTCTCCATAGGGCTCATGAGAGGTTACTCATGGCTAGTCTACAACACTTGCTACTTTTGTGAAGAAGTGTTCAAGTCTCACTTTCTCGTCTTATCCCATGTAATTTTAATATCCTTGCCCATGGTGCCAAGTGTGGGACCATGACTAACACAATGGATATATATATATATATATATATATATCTCTCTCTCTCTCAATCTCTCTCTCTCTTGGCTTGAAGGTTGTTCCCACAGCGAAAACCCTCTCTCTCTCTCCCCCCAAAAAATTTATCCTCTCTTTTCTTAGGGCGGAGTAGCCGTGGGGTGAGCAATGGCAAATGGGACTCTTTCTTGCACTCTAAATCTTGGGGTTGCACCACAATCTCTAAGGGGTGGAGAAATTTCAGTACGAGTGCTAATAATGGCAGTCAAGACAACATTGGGACCATAAAAGAAGAAGGGGGAGAAATCAGATTGGGTCCACCTTCTTTCGCATATGAGTATTGCCCAGTAGGAGATTCACATTGCTAGCATGATGTGTGTGGGGTGAAGTTCTCTCTAGTCACCTTGCTAATCCTGGGTGAGACCGAGGGTTAGTGGGAAGGAATGGGGTCCAACTCCCCGTGCTAATCTTGGGTGCGACCGGGCTCTTAACCAAGACACCATAGGCTGTATAGCTCAACAGTAGGTGCACAAGGGCACCTTTTCCTCGTGTGCAGGTTCGCTTTGTGGGTCATCGGGTCACCACCATTTGCCTTTCTTTCCCTCCACTGGGCTTTTTGGTGGGTCTGTGTGTGATTAGCCCCCTCTCCGTTTGGCCTCACCGTGACCGCCCCCTTTCTTTGAATTTCTATATGCGGGTGGGCGGCCCGTCATCTCTCTCTCTCCCCCCCCCCCCCCCGGCCCCTTCTGGCTTTGCAGTTGCAGTGGCCTACTTCAACGGCTCTTCTTCTTCGCCTTCTGAGCTGATGATGATGATGATGATGGCGAGATCGGGCAGCGGCGGCAGCAGCAGCAGCAGCAGGGTTGGGAAATTCCTCTTCTGCTTCAGGCCCTTCTTGCCATCCCGTCTCTACGCCCGCAAGCGCCCCATGGATCGCCTCCACTGAGCTCCATTCGCAGCGGTTCTGTGCTCTCTCTCTTCTTTAAATTGCCCCCCTCCCTTTGGGAGGCAGTCATCAGGTATGGCTTCCACTATTTCTGTCTCTTCTTCTCAATCTCTGTGCCGTTTCTTCGAAAAAATTCAGCTGTCTACCAAATTTTCCTCTTTAATTGCATTTCCAGAGCTCGGGGAAGCTCATACCGTAGTTCTTTTTTTCCCTTACAGATTTTCTATCAGGAAGTTTGAAGTGTTTTGAGTTTTTCCCTTAAAACAAGTTTTCTATCAGAAAGGTTTCAAGTGCTTTGATTTTTCCCCTTAACAAATTTTCTATCAGGAAACTTCCAAGTGGTTTGAGGTGTCCGTGTATGTCAAGTGCTTTGAAATCTCCATTTTGTATTATAATTTCTTGCTGAGGCTAGGCTTACTGCCCGGTGAACGTGTTTCATCTGCTGAGAGTCTTTCTTTTCAATTGTTCTTCCGAAGCATGTGGGCCTTATCTGTAGTTTGTTTCAAGGAAAGAAACTGATTTTGCTTCCAAACAGTTTCAGAATGCTTTCAAATGTCCATGCATCTCTCCAGTTTTGTTTCATGATTCTTACTGAGGCTAGGCTTGCTGGTGGCTATGGTTTTATCTGCTGAGCATTTTGGGCAGTATCGGAAAGTTTGATAACTCGGCGCCGAAACAGCCTTTTGTTAAAAGAATGATTACACAGCAGCAGCAGCAGCAGCATGATGCGATGGAGATTGAATCGCACAGTAAAGAGCTCCATGAGCAGCCTCAAACCCCTTCCACAGAGGAGCTAAGTGACCCATCGGCACTAGAAGGCACTACTTCCACAAACTCTTTACAGCTCTCAACCTACCTTGTACCAGCCCTGCCTGCTGCAGTGGGTGGCAACTTTCAGCAACTTGGAAATGGAAATTTTACCAGTAAATTGACTAATGAGGGTGAGGTGGAAGAAGACAGGAAAAAGGAACACAAAAGGCGGTCGAAAAACTGGACCAGGATAGAAACGCTGAAGCTGATCCGTGCCAGAGGCGAGCTTGATGAGAGGTTCAGGAGGAGTGGCAGGAAGGCTGAGCTGTGGGATGAAATTGCACGCACGTTGCAGAGTCCTAATTTCGCTCGCGACGGACAGCAGTGCAAAGATAAGTGGGAGAAGCTGACGGCAGGGTACAAGGAGGTCAAGGATGGAACTAGGAGCAAGGAAGACCATCCGTATTATGAGCAGTTGCATGAATTGTTGTCATGGAAGTCGTATAGAAGGGACGGAACTGTGTTGGAAGATGCTGCTGATATTAAAAGGGGAAGAGGTGAGCTTGCTGGTGGACACTTACCAGAGTGGAAGCCAGCAGAACCTTTTTGTGCACCAATGGACAATGGCAGCATACCGACAGAGCCAAAAGTTATCCAGAAGGAAGAAGTCACCTCTCCAGGAAAGAGGAAGCGTTCACCAGAGTACATCTCTCTTACAGATTTGACTGTCGTGCATGAGCTTATGGAGACCATCATTACCAAGCAACAAGTTTTCTTCAAGGACTTGTTAGATGCAGTTGAGCAGAAAGAGCTGCTACGTGAGAAGATACGACATGACAGAGAGGAGAAGTGGAGAGCAGAGGAAAGGGCGCAAAGATTCATGTTTCAAAATGCCATGATCATGCTAACACAACGGCTTTTGGGTGAAAGGCCACCTGGGCTGGCAACAACAGTCGTCCCCACACCCACTGTAGCACCTGTGCCTAATGGACTTGCAAACCCTAAGAAGAGATCAAAGAATTGGAAAAAGACTGAGGTCATGCATCTGATTCGATTTCGAAGAGACATGGAAAGCAGATTCTTGAATTCCACTCGGAGAGCTGGCCTTTGGGATGAGTTGGGTGAAAAGCTAGCATCACTTGGAATCAAGAGGGATGGAAAGCAGTGCAGGGAGAAGTGGGATAAACTTGTGGCAGAGTATAAGGATGTGATTGATGGTAGAAAAGACAAGGAGGAGAGTCCCTACTTTACTGAGCTTACCACTTTCTTGGGGAGGACAAAGCAGTCAGAAATCGAGGCCTTGCAAGAGACTCTGGCCAGGGAGGAGCATGCACAGATCTGACTCTTTCAACCACTTGACGTTTTCAATTCTGCCCACTTTATTGCTAAAGCTGGCCAGAGCACCGTATGACTGAGTCTCAATCTGATAGCTGAAACTGAACTGCTTTATAATTAGGGACTCGATCAGTAGCAGTTAAATGTAGTGACTTTTGATTGATTTGTAGCTGGTCCTGTTTCAGTAGGTATGTACAGTTAGAAAAGCTGGCCGAGTTGATCAAGAGCCAGAAAATAGGTCAGAAATGCATGGGAGATGAGTGGATGTATTGGTTTGTCATGTATATCCAATCTGCTTGCAGCGCCGAGATTGACATAACTGCTGCAAACTTTACTTTCAGTTCCATAATGACTACTTTTAGTTGTATTTGCTTTCAGATTGCTGCATCCTGCTGATGTTTCTTTAATGGGTGGACATTGGACAGTGTTTTGTTGTATTCCTCTTTTTTTCAAGGAAGTGGGAGCTGTCTTGTCATTTGATGAACTGCAAGAATCATCATCTACATCCTAGTTGGTGATGTTTCTCTGCTTGGATATCATCTATAGAGTATAAAGGTTAGAAAAATCTTCTGTAGTTAAGGGCGCTACAGAATTTGGCACAGCAATGAGCAAAACGTCTGTGTGGCTCAAGGTTCTTAAAGAGAGCTTGAAATGGAGAGGGACTAATCATTGGTGGTCCATTATTTATTTCTGAATCAAAGGATTGCACTTGGCTTTGCGAGATGAACAAGATTTGAGGCTTGGTCGAGGGGCTGTGAATTTATAACATTCTTCCATTATTTTAAGTGTAGTCCCTGAATTATAAGATAATTGTCTTCCAGACCATTACTTTGGGGCCTTATTGGACAGACATATGTTTCTTGTTTTTTGTTATTCCTGCGACATGGCCAACCTGTCGTTCCTATAAGAATTGATGCCTTAAAACAATTCAAAACCATCAACCCTTAGTTGGAGCTCCTTTACCCAAATGTTTCTAGTTGAGGCTCTGCTTGTGCATAGATTTCCAATAGTTAATTCAAGTGCCAATTAAATTGTTGGATCTTGACTTGTTGATTCTATCTTTGCGTGATTGAGCTTCTCAACCTACATATCAAAGCAACAAGCTGTTCCAAGTGCCAATGAATTGTTGGGTCTTGACTTGTTTATTCTATCATTGTATGATTGAACATGTCAGCTGACACGTCAAAGCAACAAGATGTTCTATGAGCTACTGCGCAATCTTTGTGTAAAGCATTACATGCCATAGTAATGTGGGATTTCTCTTGACCCTGTTTGAAATAGAATGTCAGTGCCATCGTCAGGCCTTGTAATCTGTCCAAGGAAAATATTGATGACTATTCTGTATTCAGCTTCTGTCACTTTCAAATTTATAATGAGTTTCAAGCTCTTTCATGCCTAAGGAGTTATAATGTAACCTTTGTTTGATCCCTTTTAAGGCCTTGACTCCAATCTTGGTGTCGTTAGACATGTTCTTATGGATCTCAGGTGAAAAGCCTGTCTCACACTTCTGAGATTAGGAGTTTTTCAGTAGTTTTGATCATTGAAGTATTTTTCACTTCATAAACCTCAGGGTTCTTGGTTTATGTCTAACAAAGCATCTACTAGAAATAACGACATGTTGCTTGTGTAATATGCTTATGATGAATGGACTATCCATAAGCTACCATGATAAAATCATTTGAAACAATTTCCTTAACACAGTGAAAAGCAAACGTGAAAAGGCTCGTGTAAGCTAATTTACCTAAAGACACTTCTCAACAAATAATGCTGATATGCATTTTGAGCATGCCTCCTAACATTGGAATATAGATATTGCACACAAGAATATGTTGGGAACTTTGTATTCTTTTAAGAAACTTATCTTCAATACAAACCCCCTCAGCATAGGTGTATTGTCCAAGTGTATGCTTTCATGTGAAAAATCTATCAAACAAACACTTAACAATTGTGGAAGGATCGTATCTACTAACATCAAAGATATGCGTGACATCATATGGACCTGGTATGTCCCAAAGTACAAGTTTGGAAGGGGTTTTAATATTCCAACAATTGTTTCATCTTTTTGCAAGGTCTCTTCACTCTACTCGTGTCTTTTGGTAGCATACCATTGTAATGATATAATATCTACACATCCTTGTTAGGGCACTTTTTTGTCTCATACCATTGTAATGATGTAACATGTACGCATCCTTGTCAAGGCACTTTTTTGTCTCTATGAGGTTTTCTCCTCGTGCATGTACATATGCCTACCTAGGGCTATTGCACATGATGTGGTACTTGTCCTCTTGGTTGTTTGCTCTTGAGCTTCTTGAACCATAAATCCTACAATGACATGAAATTGCATTTTGTGGTTGACTTTTAGCTTTTTTCCTTTTTGGCCCGGGGAAAAGGGGGAGATGGGGTTACTGTATTTAGTTGTTGCCAATGCTCAATTTGGGTCCAATCAATCATTGCTATTCTTGAGCAAAACAAACCTTTTTTAGAAGTATTTGCTATTTTGGATTGTGCTTTCTTGCATGAGATGCATTTGCATAATTATATCTCCCCTATTGACCATTGCTATAAGAGTTTTGGAACTTTCAACAATGGCTAACAACATTGATATATTCCATGTATTGAATATATTGATTGTACTGAGAGTATATTTATAATGGGACAACCTATCCATTATGGCTATATATGATGTGTTATCTTAGTTACAAATGTACTTTGGAATGTTGCTATAGGTAGTGAGTTGAGGTTCACATTTACACAACTTTTGTCACTTCTACAACTATAATGGCGGATGAGGTCATTTGCTCTAGTATACTCCCTACATAGGAACAAAAAGATGGGATGGAAGAGAGGTCCATGCATATGCTTTGATTTCTTCAGTTGTTAAATGTGCTGTTACAAATTTGTTTGTGTAAGATTGCAAAGGATGCCTAGGATACACTCTTTTATATTGAGTTGTAGTCAGGCACGGGTTGCTTCTTTTGCAAGTACGTGGAGTCAAAGTACATGAATGCTTCTTCATATTTAGTTTGTAATGAGAAATAGGTTGATTATAGTGTACAAGCAGTTGGACTCAAAGCATATGAATGAAGGTGACCATATGCACAATTTACTCTCACAAAGATCAATGAGACTAAGGATGTTGGACTCAGAGCATATGAATGAAGGTGACCATATGGACAATTTACTCATGAAGTTCAATGAGAGTGAGGATGTTGGACTCTACGAGCTAAACAATGGGACTTTGAATATGATTAAGGATGTTGGACTCAGAGCATATGAATGAAGGTGACCATATGGACAATTTACTCACGAAGTTTAATGAGACTCAGGATGTTGGACTCATAGCTTATGAATGAAGGTGACCATATGGACAATTTTACTAACAAAGAGCAATGAGACTAAGGATGTTGGACTCTACGAGCTTAACAAGGGGACATTGAATGTGACTAGGGATGTTGGACTCTATAATCTTAACAATGGGACATTGAATATGACTAAGGATCTTGGACTCAAAGCATATGAATGAAGGCGAACATATGGACAATTTACTTACAAACATTAATGAGACTAAGGATGAGCAAATGGACAATTTACTCACAAAGAGCAATGAGATTATGGATGTTGGACTTTACAAGCTTAAGAATGGGACATTGTAGGTGACCGTATGGACAAGTTACTCACAAAGAGCAATGAGACCAAGGATGTTGGACTCTACGAGCTTAACAATGGGACATTGAATATGACTAAGGATGTTGGACTTAGAGCATATGAATGAAGGTGAACACATGGACAATTTACTCACAAACAGCAACAAGACTAAGGATGAAGGTGACCATATGGACAATTTAGTGATAAAGAGCAATGAGACTAAGGATCTAGGACTCTAGGAGCTTAACAATTATGGGACATTGAAGACGACTAGGGATGTTGGATTGAGAGCATATGAATGCAGGTAACCATATGGACAATTTACTGGCAAAGGTCAGTGAGACTAAGGATGTTGGACTCTACGATCTTATGAATGGAACATTGAGGGAGTATTTCAACATCATCACTCCCTTTGCAAGCAGACAGACTATAGGTCTATAGGGTTACATAGGCGACTGTCCGTAACCCCTAAGGACCCTTCTCTCTTGTCTTGCCCATTACAATGCTTGCAGGTCTTTGCGTCGTGGTGGTGGGATGTAGAATTAGAGTGAATGGATCTCCATGTTTACCGAGTTACTTGTGAGTTTACCTTAGCTAGCTTACACAGAATTTTGCATGGCTGTGAGCTCGATGCTTTGAATATCATGTGTGTTGGTTGGCGGATGGATAGACGATGGAAGACACACAGTACTAGATGTGGGTCGTCATCGGATAGTCAAGCGGATTTTCACTTGTACTCAATTCTCAGTTGGTTAGTCCCCATGTACAAGGGATGTATGTATTCATAACTTAGTTGAGTAGTTTGATATACTCTCCATTGTCATTCAATATTTTGTCATATCATTGAGTGGAAGTGCATTTGACAAGGTTGTTCCCTTGAGGGATTAGATGGGTAGAGTAGTAGCAAATCTCACAAGAAGGCTGAAAAAAGGTAGGCACCTCACAAGAAGGCTGTTAAACACTGGGGAGTCAAACTCCAATGATATTCAGATTGTGACACACAAACGCTCGCTCTTTGGTGCTCCAAAGGTAACAACTTGAGCTAATTGGTAGTTCAGGGTGCTTTAAATGAGTGGTTGTATGGGATTTACAAAACCTCTACCCATAACATAGATGTTTTTAAGTACAGTTGATGGACCTAGTAGCCATGCACATGTGATTGGTGGAATATGGGAGTGGCTACACTAAGCAATCGGTAGCATCTTAGAGTTACAACATCAACACAAACAAATTCTTATGTTTTGGAGAACTTGACTTCTAGTAGCATTGGGTGTAAAGTTCATGAACCAAATTGAGGGGGTTAGGGACCTCCTTGACCTAAAACTTGTTTTTTACTCTATGCTGAAGGGCATTAGAGTCATAAGTATCTAGAAGCAATGGTGTATGATGCTCGAAGGTGCAATCTTAGAATGATAAATGGAAAGCTCCAATACCATCAATGAATGTGGTTGAGATAATGGAAATGGCAGAATCTATGGTAAATGTTATTCCTCACTTGTAAAAATGGATAGCTCGACCAACTGAGAAGCATCATGAAACTTTGGAATGGCTAGAAGTGGCCACAAGTATTTGAGAAAGGAGCTACTTGCAATGCCTATTCTAGTGCCTTTTCCCACCTCAAAGTGGTTTTGGAGGTAGTTTTAGATATCATTGTGAAACTTTTGAACTTGCACATCCGGTTGAAAATATAGCTCTACTGGCACAACTTTATACCCTTATTCTTGCAATTATTTGGACAAATTATTGAATTTGGAGCTTGCATTTTTGGGATAATTTATGGTAGTTGTGACAACCTTTAGTGTCTTCTCCATTAGTGGTGATACTTGTGACGAGGTTGCCGACTTGATAGATGTGGTTATAATCCTCAAAATTCTCCACTTTTGTAAGACCCTTTGTTTGACCCATCTATTTAGGTAATTTCTATTTGTTGTAAAGGCCATGTCATAAATATTGTTCTTCTAAATAGTGACTCTAGAATCAATAGAGATGACCTTTAAGGAGTTTGAACTATTAGAATGGGGACCGATCTTAGATTAGATGGAAAACTAGCAACATGTTTGCAACTTAGGAACTCTTGCTCCTTGTGAGCATTCCATTTTTTGTTTCTTTTGTGGTGCTTAATATGGAGGCTATAGGCCAAGATTGCCACGTTGGCTGCAAGAGGTTCAAGTAAGCCATAATTGGGATGTGGACCAAATCATGATCCATTGAGGCCATCACATGATTAAGTTTTATTTGAACAAAGCTCCAACATTTCTTCTAGCTCTTTGTCTAGCTATTGTGAAAATGGTCAAAGGGCTTGAAGATGATGAGGAGGAAGCCTGTTTGGTGGGAAATTTTGATATGGTCTCACTTGTTTTGTGAATGTGCTGTAGATTAGCTGCCAATATTTGAAGGATGATTTTGTAGTTTTGGTTGCTGATACTTCTCCCTGACGTCATAAGATGCCCAAACCATAGCCGATGCTTGTGGAAGTTCTAGAGGATCTAGACACTATGGCCCTCCTCAGATATTGCTAGTACTGAGACACGATCTTGAATTTGAGCAACAAATGCAAAAAGTCACATGAGTCAAAGAAGATGAATTGATCTTGGTGAATCTAGGTGATGAAACTACTTTGAAGCTAGTCAAGATTAGAACTACCTAGGATCCAATATTTCACGATCACTTGGTTTCTTTGCTTCAAGAGTGTAAGGATGTTTTTCTCAATGAGAGCTCAATGGTGGGACATTGGATTGACACTCTTATAGATTCAAGAGCTCAACTCTCCCATGGTTCAACTATCTCTTACTTAGTTGGCTCATACTCTAGGTTCAAATCACTAAGCTTCTATTCACACTCTTGCAAGCAAGAAACCGAGAGATTCAAAATTTTTGTAGACTTATGTACTTATCTCCTCATGTTGCAATCCAAAATCTTGAAGGCTCGTAGATGACCTCATGATCTGAGTATTGAGCTCTTTAAGATGTTACATCTGCATCAAGTAACTCCACCACCAACAGAAGAAGGTATAGAAAAAGAAGGAGAATAACTTCTCCTCAACTAATCCCTCATTCTTACTCACAATTTGTTCCTCATATAAGCTCATACCCTCACTCACTGTCTCTCTCTTTCTCTTTCTCAAGTATTGGTGCACAAGAAGGTAGAAGAGTGGAAACTCCAAAGTTTGCACACATAAGAATAACCTGCTTATTCACTAGTTCCAAGTAACATAGAATAGAGGTTTCCCACAATCCCCACATCCATTGCAAGTCTTCTAATGTAGCTCTAAGTGATACTACAATTTGCACAAGAGTGAGCTTGGTTATCACTTGATTTTACAAAAGCAAATTGATTCTCATTCGCAAGTGATTAGATTGAAAGCATTATAATTGCACCTTATGGATGGATAGTGTCTAATAATGAGCACTTACAAATTTTGCATCCTTGATTTTTTTTTTGGCACTCTTGATATTCTGAGGGTGACAAGAACTTAACTAAAGATACTTGGCTTGAATTGGAACTAGAGAGAACTTACCTTGTGGGAGTGTCACAATTGGTATTAGCAAGATTGAAGGGCTTGTAGCACAATACCCCTCTTTACACTAGAGTTGAGGAGGTTAAGGGGAAGCTTCTAGATGATGGCATCATTGATGGCATAAACATTATGGACATAAGTGAGAGAAAATATATCCAAGGAATTCCACTTATAGTTGATAAAAAAAGCACTTTTCCAATTTAGTATACAAGTCCTTTTCACGTAGATTATCAAGAAGTGATTGTGTATGATGCTTGTTCACTTCTTGATTCTTGGAAAATATTAGAATGTCATCAAAGTATGTTACCACAAATCATCTAAATACTCACAAAATATGTCATCCATTAGATATTAAAAGACTGTTGGAGCATTTGTGAAACCA
The DNA here is from genome assembly GCF_053477565.2 of Lygodium microphyllum. Lineage (NCBI taxonomy): Eukaryota > Viridiplantae > Streptophyta > Polypodiopsida > Schizaeales > Lygodiaceae > Lygodium > Lygodium microphyllum. The sequence goes on along the minus strand of NC_141143.1, from coordinate 8,094,225 downwards.
AACAATATTGTAACATATTCAAAGTGGCTGTACCTTGTGTGAAAAGCTATTTTCCATTCATCACCTCCTCTTATTTGACAAGATTATAAGTCCCTCGAAGATTAATCTTTGTGAATATCTTTGCTCTTCCAAATCGCTCTAAGAGTTTTAGGATCAAGGAAATTGGATAATGATTCTTAACGGTTATCTTGTTGAGTCCTCTATAGTTGACATACATACAAACAGAGCCCTCGTTCTTCTTGATAAATAATATTAGAGCTCCTATCAGTAATTATGAGTGTTGTATGAAGCCCTTGGATAGATTCTTATCAATGTATTTTCATAGTCCTACAATTTCATCTTGAGATAGCTTATAGATTGTGCAAAAGGGTAATTGAGCTTCCTTTTATACTTTTATAGCACAATCATTATGTTTATACTTGAAAATCATATATGCTAGCTTCTTTTCAAACACACCTTAATGATAAAGGTAGTGGAGTGGGAGAGCTTGCATGCCTTTTTCAGTCCACTAGTTTGGCTTGTAAAGTATATATTAAAAAACTAGGATTTTTCTTGGCTATTCTCATGATTAGCTTTATCATAACATAAGGTGGTTTTTCGGATTGCTTGGCCAGCATACGATATTGATTTCTATGTTTGTTACAAAGTCTACTGATGTTCTTTTTATAGGATGAGTTTTATACTTGGCATCATTTGAAGCAAGAGGATGGTCATCTATGACTTCTATAATAATTGGGCTAGATTTCTTCATGATTGTGCTATAATATTGCTTAGTAAACTTCTCATCTATGAAACATGTAGAGGCTCCATAGTCCAAAAGTTCTTTAACATCTAGTTGTTGATGTGATGTATAAACTCTTCCTAACAACATAAAACTTGAAGTAGCCTTAGTAGACAAGGAAGGGCCTTCTAAGAGGTCTTGATGTTCATCCAGCCACATGACCCTTATTGTGATTAGATGTCTATGTTTCTTGGAAATGAGGGACAATAGAGATTTATACTTGCAACCTCTTATTAAGGACAACATTAAGAAATATGCCCAAGTCCTCCATTATATAAATATAATCCTTGAGAGCATCATCATTACTTTTCTTGAGTTGACAATGATTTGACTCAGACTGAATCAATCTGCATAGACTCGATATTGGTTTCTTGTCTTCCTTGGGAGGTCATTGTTGTCATGGTATTTAGACTTAATGAAGCCACATGTCACTTCTCTTGATATATTTCAAATAGTCGATTATCACATTCTATTACTTGACAAATAAAGTCATTTAATGTGTGAATCTTTGGCATCGTCAACAAAAGATCTCTCATATCATTATTCAGTCCCCAACAAATTTGGTAAACAAAATAATCCTCATGACAAGTCAAATCAAAAGTGAGTTATTAGAATCAAGATATATAAACTGGTTCTTGTCTAAACCCTCTATGTAGATTTCTAATTTTAGTCTTGGAAATTTTAGGTCTAGTAGTATCTCTAAAGCTAGTTAAGAATCCTTGAACAAAAGCTTTGACATCATAAAGTAGAGGAGATTTCTTCTCAAGTAAGGGTGCAAACCAAGAGAGGGTTGTACCTAAGAGAAGTGTGTTAATAAGCCCCACTTGAGAAGCATTATTAGGGTAATGCTTAGGTTGAATGCAGATGAGCAACCACACCTATTGCGAAAAACCTCTGAACTTTGATCAAGTGTTTCATTGAACTGCTTAGGTAGGGTAACCTTTGGCTCCTTCTAGTAGCTAGGAGGGTGGCTACAAGATGTTGAAAGTCCTTGATATAGACTTGTCTCTTGGTATCCTTGGAGTTGATTTGAAGGTCTTGGATGGCTAACCCCAAATCTTGCGGTTTCTCCGCTTGTAATCATATATTACTCTCATAAAGTTCTTGTTATATCCATCACAACTAGGCAAGATCCAGTATGGAGCCTTACTAAATTGTTATGAGGGTGACAAAAACTTAGCAAGGACAAGGATTTTCACCTTAAAACTTATAAGAGAATAACTTGAAGAAGAAGAAAAACTTAATTCTTCATTAAAAAATGATGATGTATAGTAGTATATTTCTTGATACAAGATTGATATAAGATAATACATCGATACAAGGCTAGATCAAAGACAAGAGGAGAACTAGATACACATTGCTTAAACTGGAACTAGAGAGGACTTACCTCATAGAAGCTTCACTACTAGTGTTGGCAAGATTGAAGGGCTTGTAGCCAAGACCCCTATTTGTACTAGAATTGAGGAGGTTAATGGGGAAAGCTTCTAGATGATGACATCATTGATAACATAAGAATAGTAAAGTAAGTCATGAAATAAGTAATGCTGATATAAGCACTCTTCTAGAAAAAAATTCTCAAATTTCTAGAAGTTTTTACAAGATACTAAGGTTTGTCGTTGCCCATGATACTTGATTAGCACTTGATTTTTTGCCTACAACTTACCTTCAATGGCTCTTTCCTTTTTAGGATTAACATTCACTTGCCTTGCTAGTTAAGTATTAGTTCCATGGCATGCTTTATTAGTTTGGTGGGGTAGTGTTCATGGATTTAGATTTTAGACTGTGTATGAAACTTTATAGATGGAAGGTAAAGGAAAGCAATGGTTGCTACCTATTGAAATTTGCAAGTTGTTGAAGTTGATGGCTCTTCATTACACTTTGTCTTTAGCATACTTACTCAAAACACTATAATTGGTGTTTGAACATTATTGCCACAGAATGGAGGATGGACATACTTAGAGCTGACACATGTGGACACTGGCATAACCCTTGACAATTAATGTCTAGGTCACAGAGCGAGGCATAATCATAGAAAGAGATCAAATACCAAGTGTACTCAAGACCAAGTCAAAATGTATTGTTGAAGTAAGAATAATATATCTATCAGAGATAGAAAATGGTAACAATACAAGACTATAGGAATGGCTAGTGTAGGATCATGAACACAAGACAACTACAAGATACAAGAAAATGGTAGTACTATTGCCAAAGATAGGGCTGTGACCAATACAAAAGTGCCTATGTTGATAGAGAGCACCCAGGATGCTAGTCAAGAGAGAGACTAGTTGAAGGGACTCGTGATGGGTCTAGCACTGAAGCATGAGAGTTGACTATGCATGCACTTGCAACCCTTGATTACTTGCGCTCCCTTCCTTATATAGCCTGCTACTAGTTGCAACATTCCCTCTACCCATATGCCATGCAAGATAGTCTTGATTGCTCTTATGTTATTGGTAGCTCCTAGTTTTAAAAAGGCTGCTAATCACCGTTGCTTTTAACACTAGCACAAATGGTGGACTTAGACCCACAAAATTCACTCATCTTGATGTTACTGTCATCCTTTATGTTGGGTGTATCGTGATCCTAAATTTGGTTTGGGGTGGGAGGTGGGGTGAGAAGAGCCAGAGGTGGAATGGGAGGCAATAAGGGGTGGGGTGGATTGGGGTGTGGCGGCTAGCAGTGGGGTGTTGTTGGGTCAGGAGGTGGGTGACAAAGTGGTGGGGTGTTGTTGGGTCGGGAGGTGGGTGACAAAGTGGTGGGAGAGGATTGTATTGAAGGTGGTGTTGGGGGTGGGCTCCTCCTTTTTGAGGACTTAGTCTTCAGTGCTCTCTATAGTGTCCTCAACAGGGTTGGAGATAGGGCTCTAGTGTGGTTGTTATCTCATGATGTGACCACGGAGCATCCATCATTGATGAGGAAAGGGGGTAGGCAAGGTCAACAAGGCCAGGTGGGAAAAAGAGTTACTAGCTGCACATCACCTTGATGGTCGTGATGAAGGATGGCCTGTGCACTAGATGCTTTGCCTCAATGAAGAGGTGGTTTAGAAGGGCTTGGGCCTAGGCCATCTATGTATCAGAAGCGGAGAAGAAGAGAGACACTACCTTCTTGGAGATGCTGAATACCTTAGCCTACAGGTAGAGGGCCTCGAGAAAGAACCTAAGGGCATCGAGTTTCCATTTATGGTCATCATTGATAAGTTTGCTTAGTCTTGGTACTCCTTGTTGAGGATGGGACCAAAGATGTCTTCCATGGTGGCAGTGGAGAGGGATGGCAGGTTGACTTTGCCATGGACATGCAAGTAGAGCATCTTCCGCACTCTCTTTGGAGAGGGCTTATAGATATGGCCTTGGATTTAGATGACGGAGCTTTTTAGGAGCTAATCTAGGCATGTAGAGCATCTATTGCACTCTCTTTGGAGAGGGATTATAGACATGACATTTGATTTAGATGACGGGAGCTTTTTAGGAGCTAATCTAGGCAAGTAGAGCATCTATTGCACTCTCTTTGGAGAGGGATTATAGATGTGGCCTTGGATTTAGATGGTGGAGCTTTTTAGAAGCTACTCTAAGATACTTTGGGTGTCAGGGTGGATTGGGGTAGCGCTCCATGGGAGGGTGACCCTGGATTTGGATGGTGGAGCTTTTTAGAAGCTACCCTAGGATGCTTTGGGTGTCAGGATGGATTAGGGTAGTCCTCCATATGGGAGGGCGACAAAGTTGGTGAGTTTCAAGGAGTTGATAGAAGTTTTGGCATCTTCAAGGGCCTTAGGGATGGAAGGGGCAACTTCCTTAGTGGTGAGTTGGAAAAACACCATGGAGGGGAGATGGAGGGAAAGCAAGAGACAGAGAAGGTGAGAGAGAGGACAACAGGTTTGCACACAAGTGTTGGGCATGAAATAAGGATGTTGAAGATGAGATTCTTTATGACAAGATGGTGTGATCAATATGAAAGGACAGTGGCCAATGCATGCATGCCATGTCAGTAAAACAAGCCATAACTAGACATGATTGGAATGGGTTTTTTGAGATACCATGATGCTTGTGTGTATTAACGAATGAACACTATATTAGGGATTTTGGGAATTTTCATATACTTTGGGAATTTATAGGATGGTCAATATTTGGTCTCATGGTCAAATTGTTACCGCCTTCCTTGAAGGTGAAAATTTTTCTAGATACTATATAGATAATAATACCGAGTTCCATCTTCAAAAAGTGATTAAGATTTAGCCACATGGTCAAATCTTTATTTTTAATTTGAGAGTGAAACTTGGGAGATTCCCAAATTCTCTAATATAGTATTAATGAGTGGGTTTTATAAATGAACTTGACATCATTAGCAAGAGGGGTGATCTCTAACAGTCATTGGATTTGTAGATGGGTTGCTAGTGGGGAAGAAATGCCAGAATTTGAGGGCAAAGGAGGGGTACCGCAAGTTAGAAACTCCAGACTAAAAACTCTAGGGGTGTAATGGCTTCCAAACCAAATGCCAATTTTTATAGAGTCATGCCAGTAGCAACCTTGAAGGAAGTCCAAAAAGCCCATAGTGTTTTGGGGAGCTTAGCATCGCAATCTTTTCTGTTTTGCTCTACCAACTTGGTCAGAAATTTACACAAAACCTTGTTGGTGGACTCAAGTAAGCCATTAGCTTGTAGATAATAAGGAGAATATTTTTTATGTACAATGAAAAAGAATAATGTGAGCTCTTTGATGACTTTATTGACAAAGTGTATACCTCTGTCTCACTGACCACAATTCAATTGGAGTGCCATACATGGTGAAGATATTCCTAAATAAACATTTGGATACTACAGACTTGAAATAAACATTTGGATACTAGAGACTTGACGATATGTGTCTGCCCATGCTTCTACCCATTTGGCACAATAATCGATTGCCGTCAAGATATACTTGTTTCTTTTGTATGGCCTAGTTAGAGAGATGGGATCGAGAAAGTTTAATCTCCACTTTTGGAAGGATTCTAGAGGTAGGATTCATTGGAGCAGCAAGCACTCTCTTGCTTCATGATGATTTAGCCTTTGGCAGGAATCATAGTGCTAGATCCACTTGTAGACATCACCATGCATGGTCAATCACCACAAGCTAGCTTGCTAGATTTTGTGGGTTGTAACTTCAGTAATGAAGTGACGATTGACAATTCCTTGATGCACTTCCTCTAGGATAGCATGCTGCTCCATTGGGAGGACCACTCTTTGTAGCACTCCTGAGAGGGTGTGGTAATACAATTGACCCATGACAACCTTAAAATGTTGCCTTTACAGAGCCAGTCATTTTTTTTGGTTTCTAGAGATGGTGTCAAGAATCGTATGGTGGGGGAACTTACTGAGCTGTTGTACCAAACACACACCATATACACAAGGGGAAGCTCATTTAAGAACACAACAAGGGAGATGGAGGGCAAAACATTTTCTTGATGGTTTCTTCTTCTTCTTTCACCCACAATACAATGTGCACAAGTATAGATAAGATACAACATAAAGGAAAGTGGCCTACTAAGTCAAACAATGTATAACTAACTATACTAATAGACGTGCTATAACTTTGCCAGCTATAGCTAGATGCAACAAACTAAATATACTAAGTGATAAGTCAATGGCCATGTGAGGATCATAATGACCACCGATGTGCTAAGTGTAGATGTGTGGACCCATCTAGCCAGGTGTTCCATCATCAATATCTGCACGTGTTGAGCTTGCCATCTCAACACTCCCCCGTAAGCTCAACTATATCTCTACAACTCCAAGTAACAAAACTTTTGAAGCTTCTTTGTACCCAATACCTTCGTGAAAAATCTATCTAATCCTTTGTGCTAACATATACCAAGTCAATATCTCATGTAAGCACCTCTCTCACAAAGTGGTAATGCATCTCAATGTGTTTTGCCCTAGCATGAAACATTGGGTTCCTGGCCAGCTGTATGCTGCTCATGTTATCATAGTGGATGATAATTGCACTATCTTCCTATACATCAAAATCATCCAATAACTTGTACAACCATACCACGTCACATGATGCCATAACGACACCTCTATACTTAGCCTCTATACTTGATAAAGCACTTGTAGGTTGCCTTTTTGCTACTTCATGTAATTGCTGCACTACCAAGGGAAAACATGAGTCTGCTGGTAAATCTTTTGTCTGACATGCTACCAGCCCAATTTGCATCTGTGTATCCAAACACGTGTACATCCTTACTTGTCTCATAAAAAGGTCCATAATGTAAAGTGGACTTCATATATCTTAATATGCATCTAATTGCATCCAAATGAGGCTTTCTAAGTATCTGCATAAATTGGTTGACAAGGCCAATAGCATAACTCAAGTTTGGCCTTGTGATAGTCATGTAAATCAAACTCCCTAGTATCCCCTTGAACATAGTAGGTTCTTCTATCTCATCCCCAATATCAACACTTAACTTCACATTTTGCTCCAATGGCACTGAAAGATGCTTACACATTTTTATGCCATACTTGGATAACATATCCAAGCCATATTGACTTTGGAACAACTGTTTACTGCAAAGTGGAGGAAGTGAAAAAAGAGGCATCAAGAGGAAAAGTGCAAGGCAAAAAAAAGGAAGAGGCGCCCTACAAGAGAATGGGCTAAAAAAAAATCTAAAAGCATGGGAACAACCACCAGGAGTCCAAGACGCAACCATGGAAGCTGCAAAGAAGCCAAAAGCTAGAAGACACACCTTTAAATATAAAGACACATCCGAAATCTTTATCAAAGAGCACTAGGCTCCCTCCTATACAATTTGTAACCATGAATGAGCAGTAGAACTAAGCTAGGAAGTTAGGGCAAAGGGAAAAATGACCTAGGCCATGGTCGATCATGTAAAAAGGGGATAGATGTCCATGGGATTTTAGGGCATACATATAAAGTTTGAAAAGTGAATGAAAGTTTATTCTTTGGTGTGTGGCTAAGTGGACTCTTCTTCTTCTCTCCTACTCTTCTCTTGCTTGCTTTCTTGCTTGTGAGTGCTTGAGGGAGGTAGTGTAAGTGAGTGAGGGAGCAAGTGAGGGATCTTGGAGAGGTGAAGCCCTCCACCACCCCCTCTTTTCTTCTTCTCTTCCCTTCTCTTCTCTCATCTCATGCGTGGCTATGGAGGATGGAGCTTAGAGGAAGAGACTTGAGGACACCCGAGCTTGCATCATGAATCCTGGAGCTATTCGAGTGCTTGGGAGAGGAAGAAACTCAATCGGGCATTAAGGTAAGCTCGCTACACTTGTAGAGAGAAATAGCACACCGACTATGTGAAAGGTAGCCATTAGTGCTCGCTTGAAACGCTTGAAGGAATAAGTGGTCCATGGGTCTTGGCAGTTGAGCAAGAGCTCCTTTACATTTTGGTTCCATTTTCAGGACCAAGGGATCCAAGCTTGAGCATGCTTAAATCGAGCGTCGAAAGGTAAGCTCGCTACACTTGTAGAGAGAAATAGCGCACCGGCTATGTGAAAGGTAGCCATTAGTGCTCGCTTGAAACGCTTGAAGGAATAAGTGGTCCATGGGTCTTGGCAGTTGAGCAAGAGCTCCCTTTACATTTTGGTTCCATTTTCAGGACCAAGGGATCCAAGCTTGAGCGCTTGCACGCTTAAATCGAGCGTCGAAGTAAGGGTTTCATCCCCGAATCCCAGCTTGAGATAGATAGTAGATTTTGGGTTTTTAATCCATGCTACAAGTAAGTATTTTTGGTTTTTGATGATTAGTTGAGTAGGAGAAATCATTTTAGCACTTTGCTTTTGATTTTTGTTGCATTTAGAGTAGGATAGGATGGAGAAATCGGAGTGGAAAACTTAGGGTTCGCTGCTGTAAAAAATGCTTGAACAAGGCACAAATAGGGGAAAAATGGGAAAAAGGAGTGCTTAGATGTGTCGAACTCGCAAGGGGAGTGATTGGGAAGGCTAAGCTGATGCTTTACAAGGGTTTAAGGTCCTGGATGACCAGGGAAAGCCTCATTTGCAGTCCCAGCTTTGTGAGAGAGAGAGAGAGAGAGAGAGAGAGAGAGAGAGAGAGAGAGAGAGAGAGAGAGAGAGAGAGAGAGAGAGAGAGAGAGAGAGAGAGAGAGAGAGAGAGAGAGAGAGAGAGAGAGAGAGAGAGAGAGAGAGAGAGAGAGAGAGAGAGAGAGAGAGAGAGAGAGAGAGAGAGAAAGAAAGAAAGTTATATTAACGTCTTCTAAAGACCAAAAGTGGCCTATGAGACAAACTGTGATACAACTGATGAGGTCCAGCTATCCAAAATAAAAGTGCTGAATGAAAAGCTAAAAACTAGAAACTGAAAATACGGTGCTGTGAGTGTGATAAGTGTCGTATATGTGTATGTGCGTATGTAGCTCTAGTACTCCAGATAATGGCTACAAAAGGGGAACAAATGTCGGCTGTGATAGGGGAACAACTGTCGGCTGTGATAAAGTGGGGAGAGAGAGAGAGAGAGAGAGAGAGAGAGAGAGAGAGAGAGAGAGAGAGAGAGAGAGAGAGAGAGAGAGAGAGAGAGAGAGAGAGAGAGAGAGAGAGAGAGAGAGAGAGAGAGAGAGAGAGAGAGAGAGAGAGAGAGAGAGAGAGAGAGAGAGAGAGAGAGAGAGAGAAAGAAAGAAAGTTATATTAACGTCTTCTAAAGACCAAAAGTGGCCTATGAGACAAACTGTGATACAATTGATGAGGTCCAGCTATCCAAAATAAAAGTGCTGAATGAAAAGCTAAAAACTAGAAACTGAAAATACGGTGCTGTGAGTGTGATAAGTGTCGTATATGTGTATGTGCGTATGTAGCTCTAGTACTCCAGATAATGGCTACAAAAGGGGAACAAATGTCGGCTGTGATAGGGGAACAACTGTCGGCTGTGATAAAGTGGTGCGATGTGTATATGTAACAGATGCAAGGAGATATACTATCCTGGGATGTAGTAGCAGTCGTCGAAGTCGCTAATAGCAGGTGAGAGAGAGAGAGAGAGAGAGAGAGAGAGAGAGAGAGAGAGAGAGAGAGAGAGAGAGAGAGAGAGAGAGAGAGAGAGAGAGAGAGAGAGAGAGAGAGAGAGAGAGAGAGAGAGAGAGAGAGAGAGAGAGAGAGAGAGAGAGAGAGAGAGAGAGAGAGAGAGAGATATTGCAGGTCACGAGTCCACATCGGATTGATTGGAGTGTGTTGTTTTTTGCAAGATTCAGGTAGAGGATATCCTTGGCCTACATCCTTGCTTGAATTTTGGAAGGTCTTATAGGTGGTGGTAGCTTTAGAGTGGAGGTTTTTAGCAAATCGTAGTCAAAGTGTGTTTTGGCCCAGTGGAATCAAACACTCTTCCAAGTGTCCGATTCCCAGAATCGGACGTTTGATTCCATGGAATCAGACACTCAAAATCGGACATGAAAATCTAACCTGTCCAATTAGACAACCCACTTCCGTCCAATTTCGAGAATCAAAGTAGAAGAAATTGGATGCGCCACCTTATCCGATCGCTCGACCTGTCCGATTGTGACAATCAGACCACAGAATTGGACCCAGTAGTGACCTGTCCGATTGGACACATATTCGAATCGGACCAAGCACCCCTAACCAATTCTGAGAATTAGACATATTCAAATTGGACCAACCCACACTGTCTGATCTGACACACCTTGTCTGATTGTGACAATTAGACTTGACCTTGTTTGATTCCTAGAATGGGACACTGGTAAACTGGACGTCCGATTTTCAAAATTGGACTCTAGTAAATCAAACATACTTGAGAGAGAAAATCTAGAAAGTTGACAAACCCCGACCAATGAAGAGTGTGACCCATGCCGGAAGAACCCACCGAATGCCTCATAGGTAGTTACAGACCTAGAAATTGTGGCTGAACAGTCATGAATTGTGCAACAGTGCGTTTCCACAAACTTGACATGTCTCGTGTTGTGGACTAGTTGTAAGACCCCAAATTGACCCTGAACAAGCTGAACAGAATAGCACAACGAAAAACCTATAGGCCAGTGAGGACAACCAAAAACTAAACATACAACCCTATTAAGGAAATCCATAAACAAGAGCAATAGAGTTGTGTGGACACTTTGTTTTCTCACTCTTTGATTTCTAGTACCTGAAACACACTTAAGAAGAGCTGAGAGCCTAGTTGTGCACGGTGCACTGAAAATAATACACCCTCACACATGCACAGAGTGAGGGTAAGTTGAGGACCGATTGTAATTAACAAGGAACTCACTTAGACATAAAACCTTGAAGGAACCCATCGGTAAGAGAAGATCCCAAGTCCTAGAAGGGTGATTGAATCCCCAAAAGTAGGACCAAGTGAAGAACACAACTAAAAAGCCGGACACAACAAGGATTGACACTATCGTGGAAGTGGATCTACTCGGCCTCATCAACCTGATCGACAACTTGACATAATAGGAAGTCTTGGACATGGAAGAGGGCAGCTCAGGTCATAGAAGTGAGAAGAACTTGACCTATGAGATTTTCCTGAGGCTATCTAGTAGTTGGTGAACAAATATGATACTCAAACCTGCCTAGAACATCGCGGCAAACCTACAGAGGATATCATAGCAGATCTTGAGGAGGAGAGGAATCTAGCATGCAGGGCTCTGCAAGGCCTAGCCTCGTACAACCAGGATCAACAAACTAGGAGCTTACGCTAGAGCATGGAAATGTGAGAGATCCAAAGGGTGCTAGCCCTAGCAGGTAGAAATCGGCTAGAGAGTGGGAGAGCGCTAGAAGGGGACCTCACACTGAGCGAGCTTTTGACAAAGCGACTGCTAGATAACATGGCAATAGAGTAGAGTGTTGCAACATTAGCAACATTGCTACTGGTGGGGTTAGGAGTCAACCAAGGCTCTAAGAGCCAATCAAAAATTCCTATGGTAGAAAAGCAGGTGGACAAATACCAAGCAAATGACAACCCATACAGCTTTGTGGAGCAGTTTGAGTAGGTCTGTGAGGCCAATGGTCTCAATGATCCCACTCAACGCTCACAAGCTTTTAGTTTGTGCGTGGGTGATAAGGGTCGGACCTAGTACACGAGTAAGGATGTTGTGGAGTATGCCAATTTCAATGGCTTGAAAAATCTCTTCATTAAGAGATTTTCTGAACCTGATTACTCCGATAACCTACTAGTGCGACTTATGAACATAAGCAGAGAGAGAAAGAGGACATCCGAGATTACATGACCCATGTGAGGAGCCTCTTCAAGAGAATCCCTATGGGCGAGAGACCAACCAAAAGAGTGGTATCCACTGTATTCATTAACAAAATATGAAGTGAAGAGCTCTACAAAGCCTTGGCCAGCTTGTAGCGAGATGCCTTGGCAAGGGTCTTTAAAGGAGCCTCTTCAAGAGAATCCCTATGGGTGAGAGACCAACCAAAAGAGTGGTATCCACTATATTCATTAACAGAATATGAAGTGAAGGGCTCTACAAAGGCTTGGCCAGCTTGCAGCGAGACGCCTTGGCAAGGGTCTTTAAAGAAGCTATTAGAGTGGATGACTAGCTCAAGGAGGGAAGCTCCAAAGGCTTGAATCGAGAAGAATCCAGTGCTAGGAATTTCAAGAAGGCCTCAACGCCGAGTGAGAGACTAGGCCCAAGAACTCAAGATAAAGGGAAGGGCATTGATTCAGGACAAGAGCTAGCAGAGATTAAGATGGACATAGCCAAACTTCAAGAGATGATGAGATGACCAACGCACCCACATGTCCAATGCGTGCATTGTGGTGAAAACCACTTGCCAGCCAAGTGTCAGGACCCTAGGTCACGACCTTGTGCTAATTGCGGTAGGTTCAGCCATGACGCCATGCATTGTCAACTACCTCGGAGACTCCCATACCCACAGCCTTACGGTCAACCCTACCTTGCGAACAGACCACCGAACTTCTTTGGAAGGGGAGCCCCATTGGCTCTCTCGGCACCTAATGATGTTAAGCCGACCATCCCTAGGATGGAGATAAACCCTAAAGGTATCCCTAGACCACATGGACCCTATGTAACCCATCCACCGAGCGATACTCTAGTCCAATATGTGGACGAGCCAAACTATGAGGAGCCTTATGTAAACCCATATGTATTGTAGGATGAAGAAGGCAATGTAGTACTTATGGACTACCAACTAGTACAGGTGATGGCATTAGGTAGAGGGAGAGGTAAAGGTGTAAAATATTACATGGCGCAGCGAACAAAATCTGAGAAAGAGATAGAGAGTACACAACAGATAAGAGGAGAATCAGTAAATTCTTTAACTCCAAACAACTGATACAAAGATGGCTCTGTCCACCCATGCCCTTCCACTGTGTGAAGCTTAGATGGCGATCTAGACAGAAGATAGGTGAAGAGCTTAAGGCTAGATGGAACAACAACTCTGACTGGGTGAAAGATGAGTGAAAGATGGCTGCGAAGGGGTTTAGCTTTTATAGCCCGCGAAGGTCGTTAGGTCGGCCTGCTGACCGGCTTGCTGACTGACCTACCATATGAGCCTCCACTAGTCGGCCAAGGAATATTCCAGGGAATATTCTCTTTACCATCGAGCCGGGGACGCTGCCCTCAGACCCCCGCCAGGGGCGCCGCTGGCCCCCCTGGGACCCCCCAGCCAGGGGCCGCTTCCGCGGCCCCCGGACCCCACAATAGGGGCCCCTTTTAACTCCCTTACACCGCAACTCGATGCAATGCGCCTCGAGTTGCTACCAGCTTAACCACTCCGTCTAACCCAAAGATTAGACCCACAATGGTCACCTTTTTGCCATCCGATCACATAGACCTCATCTGATATACAAGTCAGGACTCCACCAATGTCCGGGCTCACACTTGGCTTCTCCTCATAATGGGGGCCTTACAACTTTGAGTACCATGGATCATTGGTAGCACCTAATGAGGGTGGGGCATTGATCATATCTAACAAAAGGCCTAGGAGGGCAGACCCAAGAGCCAATTGTGTGTACTCACCTAGGACACGTTTCTTTGAGCTGTCCCAAGGGGGATTAAGCAAATAGAGATAAGGCTAACCTAAGATGCGCTGAGTGTGGAATCACTCATCTCTTTGTCGATTGCCCTAGACTGGAAGCCATCCTCTAGTTAGGCAAATGAGCCATCGGTTCCATTGGGGTTGTTTGGTGTCGAGACACTCGATGGGGAGGCCACGCCTATCCCATTGCATGTCACGACTTGCACATAGACAAAACAGGCCGACATATCATTTTCAGGGCCTAGTAACCTTGACGCAACCTCAGTTGGAAAGAAGAGTTGGAGACAGAGGAAGAAAAGGTCAGCAGACACTAAGGTCACTCTCAAAACCAAAAGTGTCACAACACTGCCTGTTGGAAAGAAAGTCATTGATGCAGAGGTAGAAAAGTCAGCTCCATGGACAGCTAAAAAGGGAAGTGCTAAGGTCGGGGAGTACCCCAACTAGAGGGGCCAACTTGAAGCCATCAAGAAAGTGAAGGAGTGGGTGAAGGAGGCCCAAGAGCACCTAAAAGACGCTGAGCCCATACTAGAAGATGAGATCGATGATCTCAAGCATAACCATGCCAGTATCTCTCCCATGACCAAAATCAAGGGATGCAATGGCACCACAAGTAGTGTTGCCTAGACAAAGTCTAAATGCTAGGGGCTAGCAAACTAGTCAGGGCCATTGGCCAAGAACCGTAGAGTGAGAGGCAAGCAACTAGCAACCTCCTTAATACATTGGTGACCACCCCTATGACTCTAAGCTTAGGTGACCTTCTTAGGTAGCATCCAATGCTATGGCAAGCACTCAAATAGTGGGTCGAAGAATCAAATGAGCTAGTTGCCACATACTTGTCTGAGCATGACACAGAAATGCAAATACCGAGTCTGATGTTGCACTCCATGCCTAAATCCTTGCACATCAATGCTTTTTGGGAAGGCACAAAAATGCATGCAGTCCTACCAATCTTGGCCCTGGGGGATATCACAAGAAAGGGGATTGTAGACACAGGGGCATGAGTGAGTGTGCTAAGCCATGTGGTACTCCAAACTTAGGGTAACCTACCGGTCGTGACTGCTAGGTTCTACGTCACATTGGCTAATAGAATGAAGGTGGGAATGAAGGTGAAACCATTCGGAGTGTTGAAAAATTGGATAGTGAAGATTGCAGGAATCCAATTCTCTATCAACTTTATAGTCATGAAGGGAGTGGACTATGACATCCTGCTAGACTGACCTTGGATGCGCAACGCAAGAGTCGTAGAAGATGGGGGGCAACCGTTTTATCTTCCTAGACAATCGAATGGAGGCTATAAGAGTAGAGATGGACACTTGGAAGAATACTCTAGTCAACCTAGATGCCATTTCCACCATGCTGAAGGGTGATGGAAAAATTAGGAGATCCTATGGGGCTCTAACCAAGTATATCTCGTGCCTTGAGGACAAGCGAGACTAGATGCATGTTCTTGCTACCATCAACGTGCTGTTCTCAGACACTGAGGAGTACGAACAAGCTATTAAGGAAAATGGCAAGCCTAAGGACACACCCTCAGTGTCAGTCTGCATGATGATTGGAAGCCTACATAGAAGACCCAACCCTGTTACATTATATTCCTCGAACGATAGATGAGAGCTCTTGGAGATCCTAGGATATCTGATAGACAAGTTGGATGGAAATTGAGCAAAGAATCTCAAGCCACTCCAAGATCTCTTGGACGAGCCTAAATGGCAATGGTTCAAGGTGCACAATTTAAACTTGAGGTACAATTGGGCTTTAATGCCCAACCAGCAACAAGAAGAGACATATCAAAACTTGGAGAATGATGAGCAATTGGACAGGAGACAACTCTGACGACGAATATGAGGATTGCTGTTCCTTTAGTGATGAGAGCAAAAGGGAAATCGATACTATAGAATACAACACTTGGGGATGTGTAATTGAAAAAATATAGGTGGACTCCAGACTACGCAACAAACTATGCAAGTAGAGTGCCCTTAGAGTAGAGAAAGAAGCCAGGCATCACAAGGACTTCGATCAAACTTGGTTGGAGCACACGGGCGCAATCGACTATGAGCAGGCAAGCCTAGCCCAATCGAGTGATGCACCATTGTTGCAAATAGACTCACGTTCTGAGCTGCGACCACCAAGCCCTTCTTCTACCAAAGATGGAGAGTTTGATTCTGAGTCAAAAGTTAGCTGAGATAGTGATCCTGAGATACCTCGACCTCCCAACACTAGATGCACCAAGGGGGACCTACCTGTCTACCTAAAGCGTCGATGGTTAAGGGAGGAACGATGGAAGCTGCATGAGGAAACAAAGATAGAAGAGCAATGAAAATCACAAGACCTACTAAAGAAATTCACAAAATTCAAAAAAGGAGATAGGGTGGTGCTCTTGCTGGGAGCCAACTAACAGGGGCAAGCAATCAAGCCAATCAGGGGACCTGCCAAGGTCAGGTCAATTTAGCCAGGGAAGGGGAGACACCACGACCTGTCTTTATAGCCGATGACTTGATTGAGCAAGTTGAAGCAAGTCTCATTACTCTCTTATGAGAGTATATAGACGTCTTTGCTTGGTCCCTAGAAGAGCTCAAAGGGGTAGTAGATCCGAGTATGGTGACTCACAATATACCCATGACACTTGATACAACGCCGGTCAAGCAGCGACTGTATCCCATGAATCCAAAGCATTCCCACGCTGTCAAGGAAGAAATTGACAAACTTATGAGAACAGGATCCATCTACAAAATTAAACACACGGATTGGGTTTCTCCCATAGTCATTGTATTAAAGAAGAATGGAAAGATTAGAGTGTGTGTCAATTACAAGAAGGTAAACGTGGCAACAAAGAGAGATAACTATCCATTTCCATACACCAAGCGCATGCTCAAGAGAGTAGCTGGAAAAGAGGCCTACAGTTTCCCGAACAGATTCTTTGGATACAATCAGGTGCAAGTGCATCCTAATGATAGGCATAAGACCGTGTTCACCATAGAATGGGGCACCTTTGCCTACATAGTCATGCCTTTTGGGTTGACTAATGCGTCAGCTACCTTCTAATGACTGATGTGCACTATATTCAAAGACATGCTTAGGAAGGAGCTAGAGATCTTCATGGATGACTTGTGTGTTCACTTTATTGGAGGGAACACTTAGACGACAGACTCCAAGCGGTCTTTGAATGGTGTCGATTGTATCACCTCTCATTGAACCCCTTGACGTGCCAATTTTGGGTGAAGCATGGATGCATCCTAGGACACGTAGTATCGAAGAACGACATTGCCATAGATTTCTTGAAGATCAGGGTCATTGTCGACCTTCCACCCCCAACTGGTTACAAAGGCGTTCAGTGCTTCTTAGGACATACATGATATTATCGACGGTTCATGTTGAACTATGCATTGATTGCTAGACCTCTATACAAGCAGTTGATCATATTTGAATGGACCAAGGAATGCCAACACGTGTATGAGGAACTGGAAAAGGCTTTGACCACATTACCAATTCTACGAGTCCTAGATTGGACACCCAAATTCCATGGGCACATCGATGCTTCAAAATTCACCGTAGGAGATGTGTTGTGCCAGCCTAGTGAATGCAACCTAGATTACCCAGTGAGCTTTGCTAGTAGACAACTCACAGAGACTGAAATAAATTGCTCAATAACTGAGAGAGAGGGCTTGGCCATGGTGTTTGTTGTAAAGAAATTTTGGCATTATCTTTTGGCTACGCTTTTTACCTTCTTTGTTGACCATCAAGCCTGGTTGTATCTTGTTAACAAACCTTGTGCTGCTACAGGACACATCGCTAGATGGCAACTTCTACTTTTGGAGTTTGACTTCTCCATGGTGGTGTGTAAAGGGAAGTAGCATTACATGGCTGACCATATGTCTTGCATCCCCACTAGAGAAGCTGCTAGACAAGGCATTGTGGATAAACTGCCAGATGCGCATCAACGATTGATAGAAAAAGCCCGACTTAGGCAACTCATCCTAAAGATCCAACCCTATCAGTTGTGATAGTAGGCCAACTCTATAGGCTGGGGCAAGATGGGTTATTGTGTAGATGGGTGTGTGAGCATGAGATGCATGACGTACTCCTCACAGAGGCACATGGCAGAATCGTAGGAGGGCATTTTAGCAAAGATGCGACAGCCTGCAAAGTGTTGCAGTCCTAACTGTGCCCGCAAAGTGTTGCAGTCCTAACTGTGGTGGCTTACTCTCTTTCGAGATGCATCATGATTTGTGAAGCATTATGATGAGTGCCAACAGACTAAGGTCCCTATTCGTAAGGATTACATGGAGCTAACCCCAATTATCGCATGAAAACCCTTTGAGAAATGGGAGATTGACTTTGTTAGACCCATTAGTCCCGCAACATAGTATTCACAAGCCAAATACATCATTATGGCCATCGACTATCTAAAAAAATGGACAGAAGCACGAGCTATGAGAAAAAATGGCACAAGGATCACTACCAAGTTCCTATGGGAGTAGGTGATCTCATGGTCGGCTACCCCATCGAACTAGTTAGTGACCAAGGCACACACTTCATCAACAAAGTGATAGCTCATCTCCTGTCCTCCTTCCTAATCATCCATAAGAAATATTTGCCTTATAACTCTTAGGCAAACGACCGAGCTGAATCCACAAATAAAATCTTGGTAAACATCTCGACCAAGGTCATCTCTGCTTCACGCAATGATTGGGATCACAAGTTGATGGCGGCCTTGTGGGCCTACCACACGTCTTACAAGAC
The DNA here is from genome assembly GCF_053477565.2 of Lygodium microphyllum. Lineage (NCBI taxonomy): Eukaryota > Viridiplantae > Streptophyta > Polypodiopsida > Schizaeales > Lygodiaceae > Lygodium > Lygodium microphyllum. Next base: position 8,075,761 of record NC_141143.1, on the reverse strand, counting down.
AACTGTAGGAAAAACCCCCTTTAGGTTGACCTATGGTACGGAGGCAATTCTACCCTTGGAGTTCTTCATGCCTAGCCTCAAGATAGCCCTTCAAGAGAGATGGGATGAGAAGGAGGCATGGATGGAATGCCTAATTGAGAATGCTTATCGAAAACCTGACTTTTGGTTATCCATGCACTAATATGCGAGAAGGCAACACATAAGCATGCCAAGTAGCGCAACTTTGAATAGGTTGACTTAGTACTGTTCTACTTAGTCAAAGGACATAAGAAGAAACTAAAGTTTGGGGGACTAGGTCCTTTTAGGGTTCGAACAATTAGCCGAACTGGCAATGTAGAACTCGAAACCCTAGAAAAGGTGAGGGCATAGGCTTCTTCAATGAAAGCTGCATAAAGAGCTACTCCCCTTCTCCAATGCTAGCATCCCCTGTCCAAGTATGAGTTGCCACTATCAGTGAGATGGATGATGAGGATGAGGAAGCTATAGAACTAGCTTACCTAAGCATAACGGTCATTGCCAAGAACACATGCACCATCAATGCATTGATCGATGAGGGAGATGACTTTAATGTCTTAACCCATGACCATTGGACCCAAATTGGAAAACTGCAGTTACAACCCACTAATGCTAAGCTCAACCCCATATGAAGGTTGATCATACACACTTTTAGAAAAGTGCAAGGTTGCAGTTTCTATTGAGTTTGAAAGCATGCCGATGATATTCTATGTGTTGCCCAACATTTTCCGAGGCTCGTACACAAGGTGGATTCTTTGTGCAAAAAGTTGACGGGGATGCCTGTTCTTTTCGGGCGAAGATAAATTCTAACTTTGGTCGCAAACTTAGTTGAAAATACGGGGGATAACTTGGTTGCTTGCCTTAGATTCTTGGATGCGATTTTCATGTCACTTGCTAAAAGCTATGACCACTTCGACTTGGGATTCTTGGACAAACCTATAACGACAGAAATATAGACACTCCCTTGTTCTTGGGAAGAATCAAAATTTGTGTTTGTCAAGGCTTTTGAGGTAGCTGCGGAGCTGATTGCCATCGAGGTTTCCTGCGAACAAGCATAGTAACAATGCCTCATCACTTCATATGACAAGTGCACAGCTTGTGCCAATGATCAAAAGATAGAAGACTTGAAATAACTTATAGCCAACAACTCCCCTTTCTTGAAAAAATGGTACATTCTTCACCTCCAATGGGAGGTCAAGGGATGTTAGGTCATGTCAAATGCTGAGCAATGACATGTAATCAAAACATCTGAGTATGACCCAACTTATGTTGCTCCAACCTCTTATAGGGTATTAACAACCATTTGTGAGACTGACCCATGGAAGAACATATTTTGGGACACCCCTACTTAGATTGCATCCTCACCGAGGAGGAATCACACATTGCTAGTCGCATGGACTCCGGTGACTTCTTGCTTGATGTCCTTACTTACATCACCTAGCTCAGCATGTGACCTTTTGACATGGACCAATATGCTTACATGGAATATAATCCAAACTTCTATGCTTGGTTCATGCAAAAGTAAAGCACTATACCCATACATATCACGCCCTTTACACTCTAGCCTTCAATCCTAGGAAGGATTCTTCTCAATTCCAAGGGGGAGGGGGTAAGGTAAGGTGAATCAAACCAAACACATAAGGAAAACAATAAAGAAAAGGCACACATTGGTAGGATGAAACAACTTGTGAGTGCAGAAAATGATAATAAAATTCAAAATCAATAGACTAATTGGAAAAAAAGTTGACTTTTGCACTCAAGCAATTCAATTCAACAAATAAGTAGTTGTTCCCTTTTGTTTGTGACTATTCTGAATAACACTAATATCGAATATGATTTCATGACGAGCACCCATTATGGAAAGACTGTAAAATTTTCATTTTCAAAAGAAGAACATGCAAAATACAGTCTTTTGGTGGAAACACGAGCCTTCAACTAGTTTAAGTTTCGACATATCTTCAACCTAGAAGACGTGGCCATCAAAGAATGGGTTGTGAGGCAGATCATTGAGCAATGCAATCTACAGAAATACGTGGAAGCAGTAGGCCATGTCAAGATTATGGGAGAGAAGGAAGGAGTCTCACTTGTAGCTTTCTCACTTACACAATGGGGGAATACACACAAAGGTGGAGGCTGAAAACAGTTTTCCTCTTCTTAATTATCTAAGCCAAAAAAGAACTCTAGTACAGAGAAATAGAAGAACCCTATATATGGCTCTCAAACCAAACTCAAGTAACTAAGGTGGCATACTAACTGAGCCACGAACTAGAGTAGATAAGGATAACTGTCATCTAGCTATTATTCATGGGCGGTGTACCAACTGAATCTGCAACTAACAAGTCAGTGACATAAATGCATAACGGTCACCCTGGCATATCACGAGTGGAGCTTGATATCTCAACACTCCCCCTCGAGCTCAATCCCAATTCCTGCACACCAAGCAGGTCTCTAAACTTGCACAGCTTCTCTGCGCCCAATGCCTTCATAAATATGTCAGCTACCTAATCCTCTGTGCTGACATAAACTAGATCAATAAGACCTAGTAAAACCCTCTCCCGCACGTAGTGATAATGCACCTCAATGTGCTTTGTTCTAGCATGATAGACTGGGTTATTTGCCAAGTGTATACTACTCATGTTGTCACAATAAATGACAACTGGCCCATCTATAGGCTGATGCATATCATAAAGTAGCTTATGTAACCAAGCTACCTCACATGCAGCCATTGCTGCACCCTTGTACTTAGCCTCTGTGCTCGACAAGGCAATTGTAGGCTGTTTCTTGCTACTCCAAGTGACTGTAGCACTCCCAAAAGAGAACACATATCCATTGGTAGTTCGTCTATCAGAAATACTACCAGCCCAATTAGCATCAGTGTATCAATGCAACTGTATCTGAACCCCAGCCTCATAAAATAGTCCATACTGCAATGTGGACTTCACATACCTGAGTATGCGTCTAGCCACATCCAAATGCGGTTTCCTTGGAGCCTGCATAAACTAACTTACCAATCTAACAACATAGCTCAAATTTGGCCTGGTAATAGTCATATAAATCAAACTTCCTACTATGTTTCTGTACATAGTAGGGTCTTCCAGAAGCTCACCTGCATTTGCGGTCAGCTTCACATTCTGCTCCAAAGGAATTGAAATAGGCTTACAGTCTGTCATCCCATATTTGGACAGCATGTCCAATCCATACTTCCTCTGCAAGAGCCATATCCCACTTGGTGATCTAATCACCTCAATACCCAAGAAATAATGCAGCTCTCCTAAATCCTTCATCTCAAACTTCTACTTCAATAGCATTTTCACATGAAGGATATCTTCATTACTATCACCTATGATAATCAAATCATCAACATAAATGACAAGTAGCATAATATATTTCTCTATTTTTCTCACATAAAGTGAGAAATTTGCCTTGGAAATCTGAAAGTCAATAGTGACAAGATACTATCCTATCTTGTCAGACCATACTCTAGGTGCTCACTTCAAGCCATACAAGGCTTTCTTCAACCTGCAAACAAACTCAGGATGAACATCATGCACATAACTTGGTGGCTGCTCCATATAGACCTCTTCTTGCAAATCACCATGCAAGAAAGCATTCTTTACATCCATCTGATGTAAAGACCATCCCTTTGATGCAGCCATAGCAATGACTGCTCTTATGGTTGCCATCCTTACAACTGGATTGAATGTTTCTTCATAATCAATGCCATATGTTTGTGTATACCCCTTGACTACTAATCTTGCCTTGTATCTGTTCACAAAACCATCTGCATTGTGCTTCACCTTATAAACCCACTTACAACCAATTGCATTCTTATCTTTAGGCAAAGGTACCAATTCCCATGTAGCATTTGCTTCCAAGGCATCCATTTCTTCATCCATGGCTTTCTCCCATTTTTCTTTTCCCATGGCTTGCTCAAAAGAAGTGGGTTCTGGTTCCTGTATCACTTTGACTATATAGGCATAGTGAATGGCTGTAAATCCATCATATTTCAGCCTATCTACAGGATACCTAGCTCTGGTAGACCTACGCAAAGTAGGCTCACTTCAGGTGCTCTCAAAACATCCATGGTCTTCCTTACTCCAGGTGTAACAACAGAAGGAATACCCAACTCATCATCAATGCTCTGTTCTGAGCCACTGGATTCACCATCCACATAAGAGTGACCTGCATTCACATCAAACATGGGCTGATCTACCTTCTCTTTTTCTTTTCGTGATACCTGCATACCACTATCTACATTATCAATCACATTTACTAGTTTATACTAGCTACTCATATCATCAAAAATAATATCTCTGCTCACTGTAAACTTACGAGTAGAAGGGTTATAGCATCTATACCCTTTCTGTTGCAGAGAGTAACCAATAAAGATGCACTTCTCAGCTTTTGGATCCAACTTGGATCTCAACTCATCTAGCACATGAACATAGGCAATGCAACCAAAAATTTTCAAATGAGAAATATCTGGTTTCCTACCAGTATATCTCTCCTCTGGAGTCATGCCATGTATTGCTGCAGTGGGAGTCCTGTTCATTATGTAGACTGCTGTAGCAACTGCTTCAGCCCAGTAAAAATCTGGCAAGTCTTTTTCATTGAGCATGGCACGAGATACCTCTCCAATATGCCTGTTTTTTCTTTATGCAATTCCGTTTTGTTGTGGGGTATGACTACATGAATATTGCTGCTTTATGCCATGCTCCTGCAAGAACCTTGCAAACTCATTTGAGAGGTACTCTCCCCCTCCATCTGACCTTAGGCATTTTATTTACAGGCCTGTTTTTTTTTCAACCATAGCTTTAAGAGTTTTTAAATGCCCAAAAACTTCACTTTTCTTTTTCATAAAATACACCCAAAATTTTCTGCTATAGTCGTCAATAAAAGTGACAAAATAATGACAGCCTCCAATAGATGTAGCTTTAGTAGTCCACACATCAGAGTGGATTAATTCCAATGTCTTCTTACTCTAATGAACATGTCTAGGAAATGGTTTCCTTGCATGTTTTCCAAATTGACAGGCTTCACATACCTTATGCATTTCTGCAACCTTGAATTTAGGCAATCCTGCAACAATATTTTGGGCTTGCATTGATTTAAGTCGTTGTACATTAACATGACCAATGCATTTATGCCAGATATCAATATCTGCAACTACACCATTCCCATGTGCAAACATTGCTGCACTCAATTCAGGCATGTTTACATCCAACATAAACATTCTGCCCTTCTTCTTTCCTTTTGCTATCAAGCGACCTTTATTTTTCATATCCTCAACAAAGGATCCATGAGGATTAAATTTGACCTGCAAGCCCTGCTCAACCATTTGACCAACAGAAACAAGGTTCTTGGTGATATTCGGGACATGAAATACATCCGACATGTATTTCTTTTTCCCATCCTGCATAGACAAAGGAAAATTTCCAATCTGCACAATAGGATGTGCAATATCATCACCAGTCTCCGCAAATCCTAGTTTTTTCATTTTCCTTGCATCTTGCATCCATTCTGCATGACCTGTCATGTGGTTTGATGCACCTGAGTCAACATACCACACATCGTTGCTTTCTTCTACACTTGTCACAGAATTGGTCATGTGCTGCACCATAAACAAATGCTCATTTCTGTCATCACCCTGTCTACTAGAAGATGTATAATTCCCTTGTTGCAAATTTCCATTCATGATGTCATTCTGCTTTTTATAGCAGTCTTTAGCCATATGACCCATTTTACCACAGTAGTAGCATTCAACATTGCTGTTTGCATTTTGGACTCTTTGCCATCCACCACGACCTCTTTGGCTCCCCCTGGCTCTAGAGTTACCATGTCCTCCTCCATAGGACTAGTTTTCTTGAGTTTGCTGCATATTATGATTTCTACCACGGCCTCCAGATCGGCCTCCTCTACCTCTGCCTCTACCTCTTCGAGCATTTGAGTAGAAGACAACTTCTTTTGAAGTTACTCCTGAAGAAGATGCACCACCATTTCTCTGTTCCTTAGAAATTAGAAGAGCAATCAACTCCTCAAAATCAGAAAATCTTTCACGGACAGAAATGGATATTCGGAACTGTGCATAATCCTTTCCTAGACCATTCAAGGTCACAGAAACCAAATCATCATCTTCCACTGGCAACCCAATGGAAGTCTTGCTTGAGTTGCATTTTCCTGGTTTGTGTATTTGTGCTATACATTTTTGACAAAGTATCCCATGCCTCCTTTGGCGTACTTGCATCCTAAATATGCACAATCATAGAGTCTGAAATATTGATAGACAGCCAGTACATAACTTTTCTGGCTCTCTCATGCCATCCTTTAAATGCGCGCATTTGCTGTTGATTGGGAACATCAAGAAGAACTGGTTCTTCTTCATTTCCAGCAACGAATTCCCAATATCCTTTTCCCATAAGGAAATTCGTCATTCTAAACTTCCATGCTTGGAAGTTGTTCTTGTCAAGCTTTTTATTGACAATCTGTGAAAGAGAATCAGATGCCATTACAGAACATTGCAAAAAATTCTGTCACTGTAAAAAAATAGAGCTTCAGCCTCACAAGGGCAAATCTGCAAAACTGACAAAAGTGGTATTTGACCACACAGTTACTTTTCCTAGTGACGATTTTGCATCAACAGGCAACAAGAATGATTCTGCAACTCCGAATGTCTCTAAGCACTGGCATACGATGCAATTTCTACGGTAGCTTTTCACTGACTTGAAGAACAGTGGTCACACAACAAAAAACAGGGCCTTTTCTTAAGTGCGTGTGGAAAACTTCCACCTCCAAAACAGGCCCCGAAATGGTCTCGAATCAAAAAAATAGGGCAACCATGGGCTAAAGCCCTCCCTTGCAGCATATACTGCCCTCTTGCTACACCATGAAAGGCGTCTCAATCTGAGACAATGCACTCTTGCACTTTTTGGCTGTGCTACCTGCAGAGACTTGTTCCCAAACTCAAGAAAATGAAAGCAACATTGGTCCTCTTACCAGAACACCGCGAACTTAGTTTGCTTCCTTGGGCTCCTTACCACGAACAGGCTTTGATACCATGCCAATATTATGGGAGAGAAGGAAGGAGTCTCACTTGTAGCTTTCTCACTTACACAATGGGGAAATACACACAAAGGTGGAGGCTAAAAACAGTTTTCCTCTTCTTAGTTGTAAGCCAAAAAAGAACTCTAGTACAAAGAAATAGAAGAACCCTATATATGGGTCTCAAACCAAACTCAACTAACTAAGGTGGCGTACTAATTGAGCCACGAACTAGAGTAGATAAGGATAGCTGTCATCTAGCTATTATTCATGGGCGGTGTACCAACCGCATCTGCAGCTAACAAGTCGGTGACATAAATGCACAATGGTCACCCTGGCATATCATGAGTGGAGCTCGATATCTCAACAGGCCATGGGGTAGACTACATTCATTGTGTAGAGTTTTTGCAGACTTTCCAGAGGAACCACGGCACTATAAATTTGCATGAGCAGATTGAATTGACCTCGGAGCTGGTGGAAACATCATTGGGCTTGGCAAACAAAGTAGAGAGGAAGCCCAAGAGAGACATATATGCCTTGCTAGGAATGGACAATGTGAAGGTCCACGCCAACAAATGGCATCATCTTGGCAGATATTCTAGATCCCAAAGTCCAACTCCAAGCCAAGTTGGTGCACATGTTGTTTTCTAGTTAGAGGTACAACACCATCATGAGGCATATTAATGTCCCCTTGTTACAGAGCATTGTAGCATGGCCATTAGATGAGGTAAACCTGAATGGTTTTGTGAGGAAGACCATTGAGATCTTGGCAAAGGCTTGGCAATGGGAGGACAACCCGTCAGAGGGGAACCCCCTACCACCAAGGCTAAAAAGAAAGCTTCATCTTCAAAGGCATCAACCATTGGATTCTGTGGGGTCCTCACCGCCATCATCAAGGAAACCTTGGGGCAAGGGCAAGAAGGAGCAGGAGAAGGAGTGGATGAAACACCAAGCAGGTTGCCACCTCACCAGGAACATGATGCACAGTCCAGCGAAAGGACAATGAGTGAGGAAGAAGAAAACAAGAAACAAGAAGCCAAGGAAAGACTAAGAAGATGAAGAAGAAAATTGCACTAGAAAAGTAGGAAGAGGAGTAGAGGAAACAAGAGAAAGTGGACTTGCAAAAGGCTCGCAGGTTGTCCAAAAAGGCTGAGGAGGGAAGAAGGAGAAAGCAAGAAGAGGAGGAGGAGGAGTTGAGAAAAAAGGAGGAGGAAGACATAGCCCTCGCAACACATAGGTCCATTGAGCAGTAGTCCAGGAAAGACGAGCTAGAACCTGCGAGCCTACTTAAAGATGAAGGGTCGAGCTCAAGCACCCATGTGCCAGAGTTTTGCCACACCTATAGTGCAAGAAGTCAAGGGCAAGGCCTCAATCACCCCCATTTGCACTCCCTTGGCGCCTGCCACCACCACCACCATGTCCACACCCAATTCTATGACCCAAGTGGATGCTAGCAACCTAATGGCTTGGGTCCAATACTTCATGAATAAAGAAATGAGCCAAGGAGTAGGAGAAGGAACCCCTCTGGTAGGAACCAAAAGGTTGACTGCAAGCAGATATCAAATCTAGGCAAGACCCGAAGAGACAAAAGGTGGTAGCCTCCACAACCTCTATTCTTGCAATAGAGAGACCACTCGGAGAATGCGATGTATATGTCAAGGAGCTTCTCTCTCAACTAGAGAAATCTAGGGAGGAGAAAAAAATCATAGTAGCAGAGCTAGAAGTAAAAAAAAAGGCCATGGCTACATCCCAATTGAAGAAAACATGCTAAATAGCCATGGCCCAAAGGGAAGTTAATGAGCTGAAGGAGCATCTATAAGCTAAAGAAGAGACAGAAGCGGAATGGCAGGTGAGATTGGACAAAGAAATTGAGGCCATACAACGCTTGCGATGGCACAATGAAGAGATTGTGGGGCTCTACAAAGATATGCAAGCTGAAATGGAGAATATCACTAAAGCCATAGAAGAACTGGAGGAGCTGAGGGAGGAAAGAGCTCGTAGGTACGAAAGAGAGGTGGACATATTAACCCGAGAGGCTACCTTGGCACATGAAGAGTAGTATAAGCTAAGGGGAGAAATGGAAGATCAAGAATGAAGGCTAACAGTGCTAGCTCAGAGGCAAGGGGAAAGCCTCAAAGACATGAAAAGAAGAGCATAAGGATGGGCCAACCAGAATGAAAAATGAGTTAAAGCCTTGGCACACTATCTAGCTTAAGTAGAGAAGGACAAAATACTTGCTAAAAGCAGAGTGGAGGCCACCCAAGCGAGCTTCCAAACGCAGCAATGTACCTTCTTGAATATCCTATTGGATGTCACCCATGTAGAGGAGGGAGAGTCCATAGAGGCCATGAAAAATAAACTGGGAATGGCTCGTAGAGCCCTAAAAGCAGGTGTGGGAGCTTTCTCTCAATCGCCAAGACCCACGGACCGCTTATTGCTTCAAGCTTTCCAAGTGAGCTCTAATGGCTACCTCTCATATAGCCGACGCGCCATCGATCCTACGAGTGTAGTGAGCTTACCTTAATGCCGATATGAGTTGCCTTCTCTCTTGCACACACCGGTACCTCCACGATTCTAGATGCTAGCTCAAGCATCCTCAAGCCTCCTCCATCTCCAAGCTCCATCCACCATAGTCACGTACGCAAGAGAAGAGAAGAGATGAAGAGAAGAGGAGATGGTGAAGAAATTCACCCTCTTGATCCCTCACTCTCACACACTCACTCCCTCACACTCTCACACTCCCTCTCTCAAGAGCACACACAAGCAAGAAGAGGAGAAGAAGAGAAGAAGAGAAGAGCTCTTGTTAGTCACACACCAAAGAATAAGCTTCCATTCACTTTTTGAACTTTATATATACAACCCCTAAAATCCCATGGGTGCCCATCCCTTTTTACATGATTGGCCATTGTGGCAAGGTCCCTTTTTCTAATTCCTTATTCTTGCTTCATGCCCTAAGCCTATTCCCATATATTCTTTTACAAGTGGTATAGGAGGGATCCTGGCGCTCTTTTACAAGAGTTTTTGGAGTTTTTGAGATGCCTTTTATTTAAAATTACGCTTTTGGCCCCGGCTTAGCTTTAGAGGCCAACTGTGTGTCTTTGCTCCTCTTCCATCCTCTTCTCGCTTTTTCATTCCTTGTTTTTCCTTCTTGGCTTGGGCATTCTTTCGCCTTCTTGGCTTGGGGTTAACATTACCCCCTTCGAGATGGGTGCCAGTCCCATGGCACTCTTGGCGACTATTGGGGTTTAAGAGGTAGTTGGTGCAGTAGTTGTGTAAGGCAGGGCCACGTGTAGACTTGGGTGCTCGTGGAAGCTTGGTAGTAAGGTTTGTTGGAGAAGTAAAACGGATAGCAAGGGGTTGACAAGGGCCTCCGAAGTCGGTGATTGGTCGCCATTGTGATGCTTGGAAGGAAAGGATGCGGTGCTATACCTAAGGGGGTGTCTACCTTATTGTGTAGTGCCTTGTGCTCGTGATGGTGGAATGGGGAGTTGGGTCTAACCACGGCTAGCCGGGGTGATATCCCATGCTTGGGGGTCCCATTCGTGCAAGAGGTGCAGTGCAAGTAGCTTAGGGTGACAGCATAGGTGAGTGTGACCTCCCCAGGTATGTCCTGCCCTTGATGGGCCCTAAGCGTGAAATGGGAAAGCAAAAGGGGCTAGGGGGTTAGGAGCGGAGCCAGCTGATCGAAGCCATTGGGCATGCCTAACTTGAGGACCCCTAGGTGTAGTGATTGTGCTCTACGTGGTGCTAAGTGCTGCTGTAAGTGAGTTGTTTTGTCCATTCCATGTGTAATGTTTTACTTGCTCTTCCGTGGATGCTTTTCTTTTCTTTCTTTCTTCTTTAAAACAAAAATAGTAGTGTTACATTAGTAGAATGATAGCCTCTACCTAATCTTCTCGTCTGATTTAGGCGGAGAAGGGGGTCAGATGGATTTGCTAAAAAATTGATAGATTTGCATGTACCCTTTGAGGTTCATGCGGACGTGGAGGGAGGTGGTGGAGAGGAAGGGATGGTTGCACCTAGTGAACTGGCTGTCATTCATATCTTCTAGGAGAGTGAGGCAAAATGAGGGGAGAAGGCTAGCTCTCATCATTAAATGCGCCATGGCATAGTTGTCAATGGCGTTAGGGTCAAAAAAGAGGGGAGGCAAGCCACACTCTTGTGGGGTCGGGTCCTGCTTGAGTAGTAGCTTGAGTAGCCTAAGATAATTACAGGTGCTTATAAAGGCTGGATCCGGACATGAAGAGAAGTGCGTGAGAAAACATGTCATGGAATCATTTAGTCTTCCCGAGTCAAAGTGGAGGGCATGTTTGAAGGAGGCGGCATTGGAGTTGTAGATGATGGGGAAATCATGATGCCCATGGAGGGTGGCAACAAAATCCACACCTACTCTACGAGGATACGCCATGAATGTGGAGTCGTTCCTCTCATAGGGCAGGGTGTTACAAAAAGCCATCCAGGCGAGCATGCTAATATTGCACACTCGCCTCCTCTATAGGGGTTGGCAGTGGTAGCCCTGTACAGTATGTGGTATTTCGAATACCTTGTCTTGCCAAAACTCTACTTCTTCCCTTCCCCACAGAGTAGAGGGCCTCTCCCTTTCTTCCAGCCATTTCTGTCCCAGTCGGCCGCCAGTCTCGCGATCACCTCCTCCATCACCTTGATTGGTAGGACCCTTTGCAAGCTGTTAGGCATGAGAAAGCTGAAGGTGAATGGGTCTTTTTCTTTTTCTTGGTGTTCCCAAATCACCAGCTCCACATGGAATCCAGCAGGGAGGTCATCGGGGCACGGTGGGAGGGGTGCGGATGGCTGCATGACCGGTTTGGCTCTTAATTGCTTCCTGGTTTCCTCAACTAATTTTCTTCGTCTCTCCCTTAGTGCGGCTTGTCTCTCCGTGGATGGATCAGTCTGGGCTGTTCTTGGATAGGCAAGGGGGGTTGTGGGATTACCTCTTCTCTGATTCTCCCCATAACAAATTCAAGGTTAGCCTCCTCCCCATGCTAGTCTTCTAGTTGTGCTCCTTCTTCAAAGCCCAGTGTGTCCAATTCCTGGGAGGTTAGGCCGGCCAGTAGTAGGCACTTCCATTGCTCTTCTAAGATCAGCCTAACCTCCGCAAGTTGAGGTGGCATTTGTAGCCCTGCATGCAGGGCTCTACGTGCGATGCTCAGTTTTTTCTGCACCACCTCCAATGACTCCTTTCCCTCTGGGCGGGTCGTGTCCAGTAATGTGTTGAGGAAGGCTTGTTATTGGGCAGCACTGAAGGCTATTTGGGCGGCGTTCGCTTTACTTTCTGCAAGGATTTTTTCTTTCTCCACCAAAGCAAGGTGCCGTGCCAATGTCTTCACTCGTTTCTCGTTCTGTGCTGCCCATTCCTCTGCTCTTTTGTTCATTCCTTCCATGCTCTCCCCTTGCTTTTGTGCCAGGGTTATGAGCTTCTGGGCTTTGAGTTCTTTGCTCATATTCTCGTGCTCTTTCCTTCCCAAGTGTAGTTGTCGGTCTCCTTTTGTTGCTGCTCCATCTCTTACTTTCTCTCCTCCTCTTTGGCATTTAATTCCTCCATCATTTGCTCGATGTTGGCAGTTTTCGCCTCCAATTCCCCATGCTGCATCAGGAGGAGATTATATTCCCGTTGCATCTACACTAGCTCTTGATTCTCATCCTCGAGCCATTGCTTGTAGCTTTCTTCCATGTCTTCCTTGGCTTTTAATTCCTGCTTGAGGTCAAAGATCTATCGTTGTTGCATGGCTATTGTGTGGGTTTTTTCAAGCTGGAAAGCGGCTACTGACTCCTTTTCTACCACCAACTCAGCCACGGCCACCCTATTTTCCTCCTTCGCCCTCTCCAATTGGGAGAGCAACTCAGCAACGTACTCGTCGTAACTGGCTGGTGGCATCATTGTTGTGTGGGTTGGGGTGGTCGAGGCTTCCACTCTTGGATGCTTCTGGTCCTGTCTTGACTTAGCATCTGCGGCTGGTCTCTTTTGCCCTGTGACTGTGGTTTTCGTGCTCTTTCCTTGGGCCATTTCTTTATTGATAAAACATTGCATCCAGGCCATGAAGTTGGAAACCTCCATGCTAGTGGGGATGCTAGGGGTGAGGGTGGTTGATTTGGTGGAGGGCACCATGAGGGTGGGGATAGGATGGAGGAGGGCCTTGCCTTTGCCTTCAAGGACAATGGGTGGCGTGACTTCCGGTACTTGCGTGCTAGAGCTAGGCACTTCTTCCCTTAGTGGGCTCCAGGCTTCCAAATCATCAGCCCTGCACTGTTGCTCAATGGACCGTCGTGTGGCTTCGGCCAAGTCCTCCTCCTCCTTCCTTCTTAGTTCCTCTTTTTCCTTTGCAGCTCTTCTTTGTCTTTCTTCTTCAGCTCTTCTTTTTCTTCCTGCTCTTCTCTTTTTCTCTTCTCGGCCTCTTATTTTGACACCTTTTTAGCCCTCTTGACTTCTTCTTTTGTTTTTACTTCTTCTTGTTTCTTCTTCTTCTACCTCTCCTCGGCCTCCTTGAGGGATTGTCTTTTCGCCTTCTCCAAATCCTCTTTCTCCTTCTTGCGGACTTCATCCAGCTTCTTTTTCTTTTGTGCTCTCTTCTTCTTGGGTTCCTTGGCCTGTTTTTTGCCTGATTGTTCTTCTGGTCCCTGCCCTTCCTTATTAGCCTCGGTCCTGTTGCTCGACCTCTCTTGGTCCTAGTGAGGGGGTGACCTGTCGAGCGTTTCTCCTTCCCCTTCTTTTGCATATTGTGTCTCTTTCACTGCCTCCTGGATGAGCGTAGTCAAAATGCTTCCATAGGCAATAAACGAGGCCTTCTTTCTTTCTGTGGCCTTGGAAGCTGGGGACTCTCCTCCTGCGGGTGTGCTTTCTAAATCTAGTGCTTTAGCCACCTGGTCGATAGTTTTGCACACATAACCATTCTAGTCAACTTCATGCAGGGTGTGAGCCGCTACATTCTCCAGCACATGTATGCTGATTCGATGCATTAAGGTGTTGTAGCACTGGTTGGAGAAGAGTGCGTATACTAGTTTTGCTTGCAATCTGGCTTTCACATTAGGGATGTCCTGGATGTTGATGCCGTCGTTTGTTAGCACGTCCTCCTTTCTCATTTTCAGCATGGCATACACATCCCTCTTCTGCTTCTTCTCGATCTTTGGCTCCAGTCCCAACACCTTCTCCACCAAGGCAGGGGTTAAGCGAACCTGTACCTGTTTGGCGTTTTCTTCCCTTCCTACCGTGACGGTGCCGCACTCATTGTCAGGGTTGTAACACCTGAGAAACTCCACAAACTTTGTGTGGTTAGGTTCTTGTGTAAATTTTTCGAGGTACTTGGTGAAGTTGCATTGTTCAATGACTCTCCTGGCCGCTTCCTCCTTGGCCACCACACCCTCTACGTTGTGAATGGTTCGAAACTTAAGCTGGTTGTAGGCGCGTCTCTCAAGAGTGATGCTGTACTGCACTCTTTCCTCTTCCGTGAACAAAAGTCGGTGGGCACAGTCTTCTTGTGACATCTTTTGTTCCTGTCATAATCCCAAGATTCCATTAGTGCTTCCACATTAACAATTCACAAGAAAAGTCATAGTCTAAAAAGAAAGACTCTATATGTTTATTGAATGAAAGCATGAAAATCCTATCCAATGTGGAGTCTTCCCTTCCGGCTTTAACTTTTTTCCCTTTATTTCAAAGTTCTCTTGACATTTTTCTACCTCGCTCGTTGTTTATGTGCTTATGCATTTTGCTTGGTTTTCATTGGTTTTAATTGTTTCTCCTCACTTGATTCACCTCACTCCCATTCCCCTCCCAGCTTGAGAACAACCCTTTCTAGGATTGAAGGTTTTGGAGGTTGAGGACAGTATGCAATGGGCCTAGGAGTTACCGGCATAGGAACCACCAATTGTAGAAATCACGGTTGTACTCTAACTGAGCTGCGCGGTCGAGATCAAAAGGGCAAGTGCCAACGTGTGTAATGTAAGTGAGAACATCTGTTAGGAAGTCACCGGAGGCATCGCGGCTAGCAATATGTAGCTCCTCCTCAGTCTCAGTAGAGCGATTGAGGTAAGGGTGTCCCTTGATGTGCTCTTCCAGGGGGCGGTTGCGAAGAGTGGTTAACACTCTATACGAGGTTGGTGTGATATAAGTGGGGTCGTACTCCGTTGTTTTGATTGCATGGTGGTGCTCAACATTTGTCATGACTCGACATCCCTCTACTTTACATTGCAACCTAAGAGTGTACCAGTGCTGCAAGAATGGGGATTCAGTCTTAGCAAGTTTGGATAATTCTGCAATTTCTTGGTCGGTGATGATAGAAATGGTTCGCTGATCGTGTGACATGATGAGGCATTGTTTGAGGGCTTGCTCTTTAGAGATATTGCTGTTGAGCAATACAATAGTGGAGTTTGCTGCCTTTGCAAAGGCAAGTTCAAACGTCTCCCAAGAATAAGGCATTGCACAAACTTTGGTTACAAAAGGCTCGAGCAACAAGTCTAAGTCCGAGTGATCATAGCTCAGAGCTAGCTCTTTGAAGGTGGCATCAAGCCATCTAATGCAATCAACCACATCATCCCCTGTATCTTCGGCTAGTGTCAAAAATGATTTTCACTCGTAGGAGGGTTTAAGACGTGCTGGTGGTTGGGGTTTGATAGCACTAGAGCCTTTGACAGTGGATAGTTGTGGCTGCGGGTGTTCCTTAGGTTGCAGTTGGGCTTCCTAACTTAGGGCTGGGAAAGCGACAGCTACTTCTGATAGACTACTGCCTTCAGAGTAAATCATTGTAGTTGAATGGGCAATAGCGGGTGATGGCTCATGAGGCGATGTTTGTTGTTTGGGCCGATAGGCTTGTTTGACTCTCTTGGGCATGTGTGTGGATAAGCTTGATGGATGTGGGCCTGGGGAGCACTGTGGTTTGTGGTTTTGAGGTTTTATGGGGCTGGGGGTGATCAGGCTTGGGGGTTGTTAGAAATGCGGGATCTAGAGCATGACATAACCGGAAGCTATGGAGGATGGAAGGAGAAGTGTAGACTCATGATGGAATGGACACTGTTTGTTACACAAGTGAATTAGGTTCCAAGATTGAGACTTGGACTCATAAACACAATCTTGTGTATGTGGACAATGACATTGACACTTTACTGAAATGAAAAGAGTACTATCATTGCATTAAGAAAGGAAGCAAGTACAATGCTTTATAGGAAAGTAGGAAACTGCAGTAGGCACCATTGTGCATATGGGATAAGTTAGCCTGCATGTCCTTGACCCTGAGACTCCATACAAAGAGGCTGTTTGAGTGTGATTGCTGATTCTCAACACCCCTCCTCAATCACAACTAGGAAAGGCACAAAGTGTGTAGAGGCTGTAATGAGAACCACCTGCAAAGTGTGGGTATACCACAGACATGGCAAAACACCAGAGACTGTCGCAGAAAAAGCTAAGTGTGGGTACCATAAATATGGTGGACATCCAGAGGCTGTAACAGGGGCCTCACAAAGTGTACAGGGACTGTAATGCCAAGTTACATAAGGAGTTTACATAGCTTATGGCAGGAAGCATTAGGGCAAGGAAAAATACAAGGCTATTAAAATAGTCTATCAGAATTATGAGAGTACAAGGACTGATGAGTCTTGTCCTTCCGATCCTGGTGATCTTCATCTTCTTCTTCCTTTTCTTCATTTTCTTCTTCTTCTTTGACTGCGACTAGATAGGCCTTTTGGGATCTCTTTCTTGCGTGGCAGAACTTCTCGGTGTGTCCGGTCCTTTTGCAGAAGTCACAAAAGAGCTGATCTTTCTTGCCTTTGTACCTGTTGCCAACATATAATGCATGCTCATCTCTAGAGGTACTTGGTTCTTCTTTAGTTTTTAGCTTCTTTTCTTCTTCTAATAGTGATGCCTGGATATCAACAAGTTCAGGATTTGGCATGTTGATTAAAGTTGTTGATACGTTATTATATTCAGGAGGCAAGCTCTTAAGTAGAACACCGATGAAAACATCTTCATCCATTTTAATGTTGATTCCTGCAAGTTGGGTTAGGAGTCCTTCCATGTAATTAAGATGTGTGGCAAGTGATGTGCTGGACTTCATTTCAAGCCTGAAGAATTCAATTAGGAGACCATACTTTGATGATTTAGATTGTGCACCGAACAGGGTGTCAAGTCTTTTCCATGTATCCTGTGAGGTCTCACAGTTATCCACGTGATGGATATAACTGTCATCTAGCTCCAATTTGATAATGGCCTGGGCTCTGTCATCATTCTTTTGCCAAGTAGTTGCAAGGTCCGCGTCCCGCGGTTTCTTCTCTTTGCCATTTGTGATGGCTCAGAGACCCTTCTTCATCAGGATGAGCTTGATGCGGGTTTGCCAAGTGTGGAATCCGACTCCTTTGAATCGAGCATTTGGCGAGTCTTTGCCCATGTTAGATTTACGGGAACAGTAGCAAATCAACTTCAGACTTTATTAGATTTGAGCAACAGAAGAATTGATTGAGAGACACAAGTGCTAAAAAGCACTAACTGAGTGTCAATGAATACCAAATCTGCAAAAGTCTTTTACTCCAAGTGATCTTCCCCTTCTTGATTTGATGCTGATGTCTTCAGATCTGAGTGACAGTACTTTAACGAACTTCAGAGAGTATTGCTCAGTGATTAAAATCACTGTTGATAACTTCAGTGAGAGAAACAGTGAAAAATGTCAAGATTTTGAAGCTTTTGGCTATGGTGGAATTAGGGTTTCTGAGACAGGGGCCTGGTTTTTTGCTTATTGCAGGAGCTATAGTGCATCATTTTCAAAACTTTTTACATATCTAGGAAGCTTATGTCATGGGCTACCAAAGCCCCATGGAGATTGTGCAGATCGCGGGCTATACAGCGCACGCAGAGGCCACGAACAGAATCGGCGCAGATCTGGACAGCGACAGTCAATTTCTGCAATGCTGGAGCCAGGGAGCATCAATGTCATCGATTATTGTGCCAAGATGAAGTGCCTTGAGCAGAGGAACAACTCTCCAGAAGAAATCATGGGTTGAAATGGCCTGGTTGAAGAGTTATGGAAGCTCCAAGCAAGGTAGGTCCTGTCTGGCTATGGCAGACACAGAGCAGAGATTGGGGATTTTCACAATGCTGAGCTCCAGATGGTCCAATGTCCTGGATTGATGTGATACAGGGAAGCTTTATGAGTTGGGGAATACTTTTCCAGAAGGAAGCTTCAGTGAGAGTAGAGTTGAGAAAAGAAGTCATACACTGACACTGAGCTGGATGGAGGTTCAGAAGAATCAAGAGAGGCTGGAGAAAATGCCCAACTGGGCTCTGATACCATGTTAGAAATGCGGGATCTAGAGCATGACATAACCGGAAGCTATGGAGGATGGAAGGAGAAGTGTAGACTCATGATGGAATGGACACTGTTTGTTACACAAGTGAATTAGGTTCCAAGATTGAGACTTGGACTCATAAACACAATCTTGTGTATGTGGACAATGACATTGACACTTTACTGAAATGAAAAGAGTACTATCATTGCATTAAGGAAGGAAGCAAGTACAATGCTTTATAGGAAAGTAGGAAACTGCAGTAGGCACCATTGTGCATATGGGATAAGTTAGCCTGCATGTCCTTGACCCTGAGACTCCATACAAAGAGGCTGTTTGAGTGTGATTGCTGATTCTCAACAGGGGTAGCATACGAGTGGTGTTCTTAGCCGTGTGAGATTTAGGGATCCATATCCAGGCATTCTCCTCATAGTGGCCTTGCACATGCAGGAGGGCTTTAGGGACCCACCTTTTCCTGATCATGCACCGATTTTTGTAACTGCACCTTGGTGTCCTGGGTTTAGAGCTTTGGGTGTTATGAGGTTGTGTGCGACGACTCCTAGGTAGTGGTTGTGGTATTTTAGGCCTCCATTGAAAACTAGGCTGTTGAACCTTAGCTTTTGCTACCCCAAGCATCGGGTCTTGAGAGGTGGTGGGTGGTGGCCGAGCACTACCCTTCTCCTTAGATTTAGCTACTAATAGTTCTATCGATGGCCGTGCGGTCTGTGCTATCGCACAATCCTTGTTGAAAGCTGTGTCAATGCGGATGTTGCCTATGGTGAGGTGAATGATCTGCAACTCATAATCAATGTTGCAATGAGTTTGCTTCTTGAAGGTTCACCCTAGCAGCGTCTCCGTGCCTGCATCCTTGGCGTCTGGCAGCATGTAGAAGATTATTGGTACAGTCTCAGACTCAATAGAAAAGGCAGCCCTGCACTTGCCGAGAAGCGTGTAGTAGCGGCTCCCATATGGGTTTAATTTGGAATTGGTGGGTTGTAGTCGCGGTTTTCCAAGTTGGGTCCAATGATCATGAGTCAAGACATTGAATTCCTCTCCCTCGTCAATTAAGGCATTTAAGGCGCATGTTCACTTGGCAGTGACCGTGATGTGCAGGTATGCAGGCTCCACGGTTTCCTCATCCTCATCATTGATTTCGGTGATGGTGGCTACTCGTACCTTGACAGGTGGTTCCAACATCGGTGGCTCATGCAAAGGATGCATGGGGAGATAGTATTTCTTGACATGACTACCATTGAAGAAGCCTATTCTCTCACCGGCTAGAGTCTCAAGCTCGACATTGCCCGTTCGGCTGATCACACGGACTCTGAAAGGTCCAAGACCCCGAAACTTTATTTTTTGCTTGTGCCTCTTAACTGTGTATAGGAGCACTAAGTCACCTTGTTCGAAGTCGCGTTGCTTGACATGCTTGTCAAACCAACTCTTGCATCATGCCTTCTCACATATATGATTGCATGAGTGGCTAGAAGGCGAGACTTCAAGAGGCGTTCGAGCTCTACTAGGCATTGCGTCCATGCCTCCTTTCCTTCCCATCACTCCTGAAGTGCCATTCGCAGGCTAGGCACGAAGAATTCTATGGGAAGAATTGCTTCGGTTCCGTAGATCAACCTAAAGGGGGTCTGTCCGACAGCCATTTTGTAAGCTGTGCGGTAAGCCCACAAGGTTGCCATCAGCTTGTTATCCCAATCGCTGCATGAGGCCGAGACTACCTTGGTTAGGACATTGACAAGAATCTTATTTGTGGATTCTGGCTAGCCATTTGCTTGAGGGTAGTATGGGAAGGATTTTCGATGGATAATTAGGAAGGTGGATAGGAGATGAGCTATCACTTCATTGATGAAGTGTGTCCCCTGGTCATTGACTAGTTCGATGGGACATCCGAATCGTGAGATCACCTACTCCCACAAGAACTTGACAGTCGTTCAAGCATCGTTCTTTTGTGTTGCTCTCGCCTCTGCCCACTTTGTTAGGTAGTCTGTGGCCACAATGATATATTTGTCCTGAGAATACTGTGCAGCGGGGCTGATGGGTCCTATGAAGTCGATTCCCCATTTTTTGAAGGGTTGTAATGCAATGATTGTGGTCAACTCCATTTTATCCTTGCAAATAGGGACCTTCATCCGTTGACATTTGTTACAATGCTTAACAAATTGTGCGGCATCACGGAACAGCGTTGGCCACCATAGTTGAGACTGTAACACCTTGCAGGCCGTGTGTCTACGCTATAAAGTATCCACCAACAATCCCACTGCGTGCCTTTGAGAGAACATCATGCATCTCATGTTCACACACGCATCTATATAGCAATCCATCTTGCCCTAAGTGATATAGCTGGCCTACTATCAACTGGTAGGGTTGGATTTTGAGAATAAGTCGCCTTAGCCTTGCCTTCTCTATTGGTCGTTTAGGCAATCCATGCTCAAGCACTTGGACTATGTCATCTGCCCAATATGGCGTTAGATTGGCCTTGAATAAATCTCTTCCGCTAGAGAGGTTAAAGAGGCGGGCATTTGGCAATTCATCGGTAATGCCTTCTCCAGCGGATTCTTCTGTGGGGATGCGTGACATATGATCAGCCATGTAGTGCTATTTTCCCTTCCATACAACCGCAAAGAAGTCAAACTCTAAAAGCAAAAGGAGCCACCGAGCTATGCGTCTTGTAGTGCAAGGTTTGTTCACTAGGTATAGCAAGGCTTGATGGTCCACAAAGAAGGTAAAGGGTGTAGCCAATAGATAATGCCCGAACTTCTTTACAGCAAAAACCATGGCCAAGCCCTCTCTTTCTGTCATCGAGTAGTTCATTTTTGTCTCCGTGAGTTGTCTACTAGCAAAGCTTACTAGATAGTTTAGGTTGTTCTCGCTAGGTTGGCACAACACTACCCCCACATCAAATTTAGAAGCATCGATATGCATGTGGAAGGTTATGGTCCAATCTGGGGCTCGTAGAATTGGTGCTGTGGCTAGAGCATACTTCAACTCTTCATATGCTCATTGGCATGCTTCAGTCCATTCAAAGACAATCAGCAGCTTGTATAAAGGTCTGGCTATCAATGCGTAATTTAGCACAAATCGCCGATAGTATCCCATATGGCTTAAGAAGCATTGAACTCCCTTGTAGTTGGTTGGGGGTGGAAGGTATACAAAACCTTGACTTTCGAGAAGACAGTGGCAATGCCGTTCTTCGACACCACATGGCCGAGGATGCATCCATGCTTCACCCAAAAAACTAATGATTGAGTTGCTTTACTACCTTCATTTTATTGAGATATCGAGCTCCACTCGTGATACGCCACGGTGACCGTTGTGTATTTATGTCACCGACTTGTCAGTTGCAGATGCAGTTGGTACACCGCCCCTGAATAATAGCTACATGATAGCTATCCTTATCTACTCTAGTTCGTGGCTCAGTTAGTATGCCACCTTAGTTAGTTGAGTTTGGTTTGAGACCCATATCTAGGGTTCTTCTATTTCTTTGTACTAGAGTTCTTTTGGCTTCCACAACTAAGAAGAGGAAAACTGTTTTCAGCCTCCACCCTTGTGTGTATTCCCCCATTGTGCAAGCAAGAAAGCTACAAGTGAGACTCCTTCCTTCTCTCCCACAATCTTGACACGGTATCAGAGCCTTATTCGTGGTAAGGAGCTCAAGAAAGCAAGCCAAGCTCGCGGTGTTCTGGTAAGAGGAGCAGTGTTGCTTTCATTTTCTGTTTTGGGAGCAGATCTCTGTAGGTAGCACAACCGGAAATTGCAGGAGTGCATTGTCTCAGGTTGAGATGCCCTTCACGGTGAAGCAAGAGGGCAGTATATGCTGCGGGCAAGGGCTTTAGCCCTTGGCGACCCTGTTTTTTTTGATTTGAGGCCATTTCGAGGCCTGTTTTGGAGGCGGAAGTTTTCTGCACGCACTCAGGAAAAGGCCCTGTTTTATGCTGTGCGACCACTGCTCTACAGGTCGGTGAAAAGTTATTGTAGAAATTGCATCGTATGCTTGTGCGCAGAGACATTGGGAGTTTCAGAATCATCCTTGGTTCATGTTTATGCAAAATCGTCACTAGGAAGTGACTGTGTGGTCAAATACCACTTTCGCCAGTTTTGCAGATTTGCCCTTGTGAGGGTGAAGCTGAGTTTTTGCAGTGACAGAATTTTTCGCAGTGTTCTGTGATGGCATCTGATTCTCTTTCACAGATTGTAACTGAAAAGCTTGACAAGAACAACTTCCAGGCGTGGAAGTTTAGAATGACGAATTTCCTTATGGGAAAAGGATATTGGAAATTTGTTGCAGGAAATGAAGAAGAACCAGTTCTTCCTGATGTTCCCAATCAACAGCAAATGCAGGCATTTAAAGCATGGCATAAGAGAGCCAGGAAAGTTATGTACTGACTGTCTATCAGCATTTCAGACTCTATGATTGTGCATATTCAGGATGCAAGTACGCCAAAGGAGGCATGGGATACTCTGTCAAAGATGTATAGCACAAATACGCAAGCCAGGAAAATGCAACTCAAGCAAGAGTTGCACAATGTGCAAAGAGAAAATATGAGCATCAATGACTACCACATGAAGGTGAAGAAGATTGTAGATGCACTTGCTTCCATTGGGTCACCAGTGGAAGATGATGATTTAGTTTCTGTGACCTTGAATGGTCTAGGAAAGGATTATGCACAGTTTCGGACATCCATTTCAGTTCGTGAAAGATTTCCTGATTTTGAGGAGTTGATTGCTCTTCTAATTTCTGAGGAACAGAGAAATGGTGGTGCATCTTCTTCATGAGGAACTTCAAAAGAAGCTGTCTTTTACTCAAATGCTGGAAGAGGTAGAGGTAGAGGTAGAGGAGGCCGATTTGGAGGCCGTGGTAGAAATCAGAATATGCAGCAAACTTAAGAAAACCAGTCCTATGGAGGAGGACGTGGTAACTCTAGAGGCAGGGGGAGCCAAAGAGGTTGTGGTGGATGGCAAAGAGGTCAAAATGCAAACAGTAATGTTGAATGCTACTACTGTGGTAAAATGGGTCATATGGCTAAAGATTGCTATAAAAAGCAGAATGACATCATGAATGGAAAACTGCAACAAGGGAATTATGCATCTTCTATCAGACAGGGTGATGACAGAAATGAGCATTTGTTCATGGTGCATCACATGAACAATTCTGTGACAAGTGCAGAAGAAAGCAATGATGTATGGTATGTTGACTCAGGTGCATCAACCATGACAGATCATGCAGAATGGATGGAGGATGCAAGGAAAATGGAAAAACCAGGACTTGTGGAGACTGGTGATGATACTGTACATCCTATTGTGCAGATTGGAAAAATTCCCTTGTCTATGCAGGATGGGAAAAAGAAATACTTGTCCAATGTATTTCATGTCCCGAATATCACCAAGAATCTGGTTTCTGTCGGTCAAATGGTTGAGCAGGGCTTGCAGGTCAGATTTAATCCTCATGGATGCTTTGTTGTGGATATGAAAAATAAAGGTCGCTTGATAGCAAAAGGAAAGAAGAAGGGCAGAATGTTTACGTTGGATGCAGACATGTCTGAATTGAGTGCAGCAATGTTTGCACATGGGACCGGTGTAGTTGCAGATATTGATATCTGGCATAAACGCATTGGTCATGTTAATGTACAATGACTGAAATCAATGCAGGCCCAAAATATTGTTGCAAGATTGCCAAAATTCAAGGTTGCAGAAATGTATAAGGTATGTGAAGCCTGTCAGTTTGGAAAACAGGCAAGGAAACCATTTCCTAGACATGTTCAAGAGAGTAAGAAGCCATTGGAATTAATCCACTCTGATGTGTGGACTACTAAAGCTGCATCTCTTGGAGGCTGTCATTATTTTGTTACTTTTATTGATGACTATAGCATAAAAGTTTGGGTGTATTTTATGAAAAAGAAAAGTGAAGTTTTTGGGCATTTCAAAACTCTTAAAGCTATGGTTGAAAAAGAAACAGGCTTGCAAATAAAATGCCTAAGGTCAGATGGAGGGGGAGAGTACCTCTCAAATGAGTTTGCAAGGTTCTTGCAGGAGCATGGTATAAAGCAGCAATATTCATGCAGTCATACCCCACAGCAAAATGGAATTGCAGAAATAAAAAATAGACATATTGGAGAGGTGTCTCGTGCCATGCTCAATGAAAAAGACCTGCCAGATTTTTATTGGGCTGAAGCAGTTGCTACAGCAGTCTACATAATGAACATGACTCCCACTGCAGCAATACATGGAATGACTCCAGAGGAGAGGTATACTGGTAGGAAACCAGATATTTCTCATTTGAAAATTTTTGGTTGCATTGCCTATGTACATGTGCCAGATGAGTTGAGATCCAAGTTGGATCCAAAAGCTGAGAAGTGCATCTTTATTGGTTACTCTCTGCAGAAAAAAGGGTATAGATGCTATAACCCTTCTACTCGTAAGTTTACAGTGAGCAGAGATGTTGTTTTTGATGAGATGAGTAGCTGGTATAAACCAGTAAATGTGATTGATGATGTAGATGCACAAAATGGTAATGCTGCACAGAATTCACAGCAGCAGTCACAAAATATTAGTGGACCTGGAGCATCCTCTAGCAGTGGTTCACATTCTTTGCCATGGACAGGCAGATTGAGATCAGGAGAATCTTCTCAAAGCAATGCAGATAGTGGTATGCAGGTATCACGAAAAGGAAAAGAGAAGGTTGATCAGCCCATGTTTGATGTGAATGCAGGTCACTCTTATGTGGATGGTGAATCCAGTGGCTCAGAACAGAGCATTGATGATGAGTTGGGTATTCCTTCTATTGTTACACCTGGAGTAAGGAAGACCAGGGATGTTTTGAGAGCAGCTGGGAGTGAACCTACTTTGCGCAGGTCTACGAGAGCTAGGTATCCTGTGGATAGGCTGAAATATGATGGATTTACAGCCATTCACTCTGCATATATGGTCAAGGTGATACAGGAACCAGAACCCACTTCTTTTGAGCAAGCCATGGAAAAAGAAAAATGGGAGAAAGCCATGGATGAAGAAATGGATGCCTTAGAAGAAAATGCTACATGGGAGTTAGTACCTTTGCCTAAAGGTAAGAATGCAATTGGTTGTAAGTGGGTTTATAAGGTGAAGCACAATGCAGATGGTTCTGTGAACAGATACAAGGCAAGATTAGTAGTCAAGGGGTATGCACAAACATATGGCATTGACTATGAAGAAACATTCAGTCCAGTTGCAAGGATGGCAACTGTAAGAGCAGTCATTGCTATGGTTGCATCAAAGGGATGGTCTTTACATCAGATGGATGTAAAGAATGCCTTCTTGCATGGTGATTTGCAAGAAGAGGTCTATATGGAGCAGCCACCAGGTTATGTGCATGCTGTTCATCCTGATTTTGTTTGTAGGTTGAAGAAAGCCTTGTATGGCTTGAAGCAAGCGCCTAGAGCATGGTCTGACAAGATAGGACAGTATCTTGTCACTATTGGCTTTCAGATTTCCAAGGTAGATTTCTCACTTTATGTGAGAAAAATAGAGAAAGGTATTATGCTACTTGTCATTTATGTTGATGATTTGATTATGACAGGTGACAGTGATGAAGATATCCTTCATGTGAAAATGCTATTGAAGCAGAAGTTTGAGATGAAGGATTTGGGAGAGCTGCGTTATTTCTTGGGCATTGAGGTGATTAGATCACCAAGTGGGATACAGCTCTTGCAGAGGTAGTATGGATTGGACATGCTGTCCAAATATGGGATGACAGGCTATAAGTCTATTTCAGTTCCTTTGGAGCAGAATGTGAAGCTGAGCACAGATGCAGGTGAGCTTCTGGAAGACCCTACTATGTACAGACGCATAGTAGGAAGCTTGATTTATATGACTATTACCAGGCTAGATTTGAGCTATGCTGTTGGATTGGTAAGTCAGTTTATGCAGGCTCCAAGGAAACCGCATTTGGATGCGGCTAGACGCATACTCAGGTATGTGAAGTCCACATTGCAGTATGGACTATTTTATGAGACTGGGGTTCAGATACAGTTGCATGGATACACTGATGTTGATTGGGCTGGTAGTATTTCTGATA
Organism: Lygodium microphyllum; assembly: GCF_053477565.2. Taxonomy (NCBI): domain Eukaryota; kingdom Viridiplantae; phylum Streptophyta; class Polypodiopsida; order Schizaeales; family Lygodiaceae; genus Lygodium; species Lygodium microphyllum. The sequence goes on along the minus strand of NC_141143.1, from coordinate 8,049,369 downwards.
GAAGATCTACCAGTGGGTATGTGTTCTCTTTTGGGAGTACTGCAGTCACTTGGAGCAGCAAGAAACAGCCTACAGTTGCCTTGTCGAGCACAGAGGCTGAGTACAGGGGTGCAGCAATGGCTGCATGTGAGGTAGCTTGGTTGCATAAGCTACTTTATGATATGCATCAGTCTACAGATGGGCCAGTTGTCATTTATTGTGACAACATGAGTAGTATACACTTGGCAAATAACCCAGTCTATCATGCTAGAACAAAGCACATTGAGGCGCATTATCACTATGTGCGGGAGAGGGTTTTACTAGGTCTTATTGATCTAGTTTATGTCAGCACAGAGGATCAGGTAGCTGACATATTTACAAAGGCATTGGGCGCAGAGAAGCTGTGCAAGTTCAGAGACCTGCTTGGTGTGCAAGAATTGGGATTGAGCTCGAGAGGGAGTATTGAGATATCGAGCTCCACTCGTGATACGCTAGGGTGACCGTTGTGTATTTATGTCATCGACTTGTCAGTTGCAGATGTCGTTGGTACACCGCCCCTGAATAATAGCTACATGATAGCTATCCTTATCTACTCTAGTTCGTGGCTCAGTTAGTATGCCACCTTAGTTAGTTGAGTTTGGTTTGAGACCCATATCTAGGGTTCTTCTATTTCTTTGTACTAGAGTCCTTTTGGCTTCCACAACTAAGAAGAGGAAAACTGTTTTCAGCCTCCACCCTTGTGTGTATTCCCCCATTGTGCAAGCAAGAAAGCTACAAGTGAGACTCCTTCCTTCTCTCCCACAATCTTGACACATTTTGCTTAGCTCTTCTAGAGGATATGAATGATAGCTGCTTCACCCACTACAATAATCCATTCCTCTCCACCACCACCCTTCAAGTATGCCTAAACCTCAAGGGGTACTTCAAAAGCCACCAATTCCTTTAACAAATCTATTAAGACCCCTTCTCCACCTCACTCTGATGACAAAGATTAACCTCTGTCGTCATGAATATGTAACTTGTCCAAAAGAAGAAGAAGAAGAAGAAGATGATGATGATGATGAATAAGAAGGAGACGGGAGATAAGGAAAAAAGAAAAAAAAAAGACAAGGAGGTACAAAGCGAAAAAGCAATCACAGAACATGAAAATGGAAAGAGATATCACATGTGGACATAGTACATAGGTCATAGTCATTGCATCTAGGGGGTTTCAAGTTAGTTGCGTCCGATGGCCTTAGTCAGCCAGCTCCGTATCTAACCCCCTCGCCCTTTTGATTACCCACGACACATGCTTAGGGCACATCAAGGGTAGGACATACCAAGGGAGGTAGCACTCGCCTATAGTTAGACTTGTCACCCTAAGCTACACGCATCAAACCTCTCTTGTGCACAATCTAAGTCCTCAAATGAGGGACAATGCCCAAGCTTTCTCCCAGTCCCACTAGCATGAGCACAATCCACCACAAGGAAAATAGAGCACACCCCCAGGGAATGCACCTTCTTTTCTTTTCAAGTGCAAACAAGGGCCCCAACCACCAGCTCCAGGGGTCCCATCATCCATGCAATGCACTCCCCATCTTATGCAAAAATGTCACCGTGTAGGCACAACAAAGCAGGGGCAGACCACAACAACCCAAGTCAAAAAGTGAATGGAGAAGCTCATTTGGACAATGCAAGAGAAGGCAAACGCAGAGGCCAGGAGAGGGATCCGTCCAACACGATATTCAATTTCAAAGATAGATCTGCCCATCAGTCTCTCCTTGCACAAGGTTTCATCCAACACGATATTCAATTTCAAAGGCATAAATCCCTCCAACACATGCTCAACTAGGGATTGTATACAAACTCAAAAAGCCACCTAGCTACCCTATCACCACTGTCCAACTCACCATCTAGTAGTGTAATGGGACTGGCACTTGGTTAGGAGGGAGGTAATGTTTACTGCAAAGTGGAGGAAGCGAAAAAAGAGACATCAAGAGGAAAAGCACAAGGTGAAAAAGAGAAAAAGACACCCTACAAGAGAATGGGCCCGAAAAAAAATCTAAAAGCATGAGAACAACCATTAGGAGTCCAAGAAACAACCATGGAAGTTGGAAAGAAGCCAAAATCAAGAAGGCATACCTTTAAATATAAAGGCGCAGTCAAAATCTTTGTAAAAGTGCACCAGGCTCCCTCCTATGCAATTTGTAACCATGAACATGTGGTAGGACTAAGCTAGGAAGTTAGGGCAAAGGGAAAAAGGACCTAGGGCCATGGTCGACCATGTAAAAAGGGGATGGATGTCCATGGGATTTTAGGGCATGCATATAAAGTTTGAAAAGTGAATGAAAGTTTATTATTTGGTGTGTGGCTAAGTGGACTCTTCTTCTTCTCTCCTACTCTTCTCTTGCTTGCTTGCTTGTGAGTGCTTGAGGGAGGGAGTGTGAGTGAGTGAGGGAGCAAGTGTGTGAGGGTGAGGGATCTTGGAGGTAAAGCCCTCCACCACCCCCTCTCTTCTTCTTCTCTTCCCTTCTCTTCTCTCATCTCATGCATTGCTATGTAGGTTAGAGCTTGGAGGAAGAGGCTTGAGAATGCTTGAGCTTGCATAACGAATCGTGGAGTTATCATAGTGCTTGAAAGAGGAAGTAACTCAATTAGGCATCAAGGTAAGCTCACTACACTTCTAGAGAGTGATATCACGTTGGATATGTGAGAGGTATCCATTAGTGCTTGCTTGAAATTCTTGAAGGAATAAGCGGTCCATGGGTCCTGGTTGGCGGTTGAGCGACAACTCCCTTTACAATAACCATATATCATTATCACATTTGATTACCTCAATACCAAGAAAATACCTCGGCTCACCCAAATCCTTCATCTCAAACATCTTCTTTAAAAAGTCCTTAACTTCAGCAATCCCATTGTCACTTATAATAATCAAGTCATCCACATTGAAATTCTTGAAGGAATAAGCGGTCCGTGGGTCTTGGCGGTTGAGCGACACCTCCCTTTACAATAACCATATACCATTATCACATTTGATCACCTCAATACCAAGAAAGTACCTCGGCTCACCCAAATCCTTCATCTCAAACATCTTCTTCAAAAAGTCCTTAACTTCAGCAATCCCATTGTCACTTATAATAATCAAGTTATTCACATTGAAATTCTTGAAGAAATAAGCAGTCCGTGGGTCTTGGGGGTTGAGCGACAGCTCCCTTTACAATAACCATATACCATTATCACATTTGATCACCTCAATACCAAGAAAGTACCTCAGCTCACCCAAATCCTTCATCTCAAACATCTTCTTCAAAAATTCCTTAACTTCAGCAATCCCATTGTCACTTATAATAATCAAGTCATCCACATAGATGACTATGATGACCAAGCATGTATATCCCTTTCTCACATAAGGTGAGTGGTCAACCTCAAAAACATAAAAGCCAATATTGACAAGATACTCTCCAATCTTGTCAAACCATGATCTAGGTACTTGCTTTAATCCATAGAGTGCTTTCTTTATCATAAATACAAAAGCTAGTATTGACAAGATACTCTCCAATCTTGTTAGACGATGCTTTAGGTGCTTGCTTCAACCCATAGAACACTTTTTTTAACCTGAATATATATGTGGGATACTTTGAATCCTCATAACTTGCTACTACTCCATATGTATCTCTTCTTGCAATTCATCATGCAAGAAGGCATTCTTGACATCAATTTGTTATAAATTCCAACCTTTGGCTCCACGTGGTGTGACTTTACTATGGAATTACATTGTTGTGCATGACCTCTCTCCTTGGGATTGACACTAGGTTTAAATACTGGTGATAGTATAGCTCTTGGATGATTGTGGTGCCCTTGCTAAAAGCTGCTATTATTCTAACATTACCAATGGCAAGATGGATGCACTATGAGTTGTAGTCAACATTACAGTGAGCTTGTTTTTTGAACATGCGACCCAACAATGATTCCTTACCAACACTTTGCATAAAAAATGATAGGTAGACTCTCAGTCTCGATAGAAACAAGTAGTTTATATTTTTCCAAGAGTGGAAAGGATGGCTCCCCAAAAATGGGTTAAGTTTTGCATTGTTGGTTGTAGTTGAGGTTGATCCATGCAGTTCAATGATCATATATTAAGATGTTAGAGTCAGCTCCCTCATCAATTAGTGTGTCAAAAGTATGGGACTTCTGAGTCATCATGGTTATTCACAGGCAGGCCAGTGCCACGGCTTTCTTCTCCTCCTCCTCTAGATTTGTGATGGTTGCAACTCTCACATTCATTAGTGGTCCTATCATTAGAGGATCATGAGGTGGAATGTGAAGGAGGGCAATACTTTTTTATGCGACTTTTGTTGAAAAAGCCAATGCTCTCCCCCTCTAGGGTTTTGAGTTTCACACTTCCCATTAGATTGATATTGCAAACCCTAAAAGGTCCAAATCTCTTGAATCTCATTCTCTACTTGTGTCCCTTGACAAAGTATAACAAGAATACGTTTCCTTGACCAAAGTCTCTTTGCTTGATGTGTTTGTCAAACCAACTCTTATGTCATGTCTTTTCATAGATTAGAGCATGGATTGCCATGAGACAAGTCTCAGATAAGTGTTCTAGCTCTACCAATTGATTTGTCCATGCTTCTTTGCCCTCCCATCTCTCCTGGACTACTATTCTCAAGCTTGGAAGAAAGAATCCTATTGGTAGAATCTCTTTAGTTCCATATATCAATTTGGATGGGATATTTCCTATGCCTATTTTGTAGGCTGCCCTATATGCCCATAAAGTTGCCATGAGCTTGTTGTCCCAGTCAAAATGAGAAGTAAAGACTACCTTTCGTTAGGAGTTCACTAAGATTTTGTTTGTGGATTCAGCTTGATCGTTAGCTTGAGGATAATATGGTGAGGACTTCTTGTGGATTATCAAGAAGGTGGATAGCAAGTGAGCAATCACTTCATTGATGAAGTGTGTTCCTTGGTCACTAAGTAACTCTATGGGACAACCAAACCATGAGATTACTTTCTCCTAAAGGAACTTGGCCGTGGTCCTAGCATCATTTTTGCAAGTTTCTCAAGCTTATGCCCACTTGGTGAGATAGTCTATGTGGCAATAATGATGTACTTGGCTTGAGAGTACTGTGTCACAGGGGTGATTGGACCAATGAAGTCAATTTCCCATTTCTTGAATGATCACTGGGGTCAACTCCATTTTGCCCTAACAAATTGGGACTTTGGCCCATTGACATTCATCACTGTGCTTCACAAACTTAGGTCCATTTCAGAATAGTATTGGCCCCTAAAATTGAGACTAGAGCACCTTGTGTACTATGGTGTCTCACTAAAATGTCCTCTAGCAATCCCACCATATGCTTTGTGAGCACATCATGCATTTCATATTCATAAATAGATCTCCTTAAGAGTCCATCCAGTCCTAATTGATATAATTGACTTGCAATCAATTGATAGGGTTGGATCTTCAAGATCAGTCTTTTTAATCTAGCTTTGTGAGCACATCGTGCATTTCATATTCACAAACACATCTCCTTAAGATTCCATCATATCCTAAATGATACAATTGACCTGCAATCAATTGATAGGGTTGGATCTTCAAGATCAGTCTTTTTAACCTAGCTTTTTCTATGGGTCATTAAAGGCAATCCATTGTCTAGGATGTGGACTATGTCATCCACCTAGTAAGGTGTGAGGTTTGCTCTAAAGAAATCTCTTTTGTTGGACATTCTAAAAGGATGTGCATATGGTAATTCATCATTGATGCCATGCCCAACTACTTCACCTATGTGGGTATGTGGGACATGTGATTTTCCATATAGTGATGTTTGCATTTGTATACAACCACAAAGAAGTCAAATTCCAAAAGTAGAAGTAACCATCGAGCAATATGTCTTGTTGCACACTATTTGTTCATAAGATAGAGCAATGCTTGACAATCAAAAAAGAAGGTGAAGGGTGTCGCATGAAGATAGTGTTGATGGGTCTTGAAATGGGCCGGCACTGGCTATGGCACTAGAGCCAGACCTCATGCATGACACACAAACACCCTCACGGCCTCGCAGACCAGGAGCATCAATCTAATGCTAAAGGAAAAACCGCCCTAAAGCTTAATTCATGCACTTATAGTTTATAGTCCAACGTTTCCCTTAAACTCCTCAGAGGGAGAACCCATACGCATTGGCAATGCCACGATCACACACATATGGAGGCAACCTCTCGGTAGAAACACCGCAGCCCCATTGCAACTCTCCTACAACACAAGAATTAGCCCTTTGATGCGCTGCTCAACATATGACACAAACGAACACAAACTCCTCTCTTTTATATTTCTCGTATTTCCAGGAGATATACCATGTGTCCTTACTTAACAGCCCCTTAGGAAATCGACCCTCTATCCTACGGCAATGGATAATCTCTCACTCTCAATCGTGGGTCAAATTCCTAAGAAAACAATTGCTATGCAGTCCAGGAGCCTTTCCTTTGATACCATGAACCATGCATAGTGCATAATGTGAATGGTTTAGTGCACAAATAGAAGAAAATCAGCATGAACCATGCATAGTGCATAATGTGAATGGTTTAGTGCACAAAAAGAAGAAAATCAGCATTGTGCATCATGCAAAACCAATCTTTTCATGATTTCCATGCTAATGTTTATGTACTGAAACGAGGAGAGACACCGAGCCTTACGCTCATGCTGCCTTCCCCTTTATTTTAAAACCATGTCCTATAGGCATGATGCAACACATAAATCAAATTTTAGATTATACTTTGATGCTCAAACTCCCCTCTCACCCTACCGTTTAATGTTTTGCATTCGTTGATAGGTGAAAGAGTCGTTTTATGTGTATTTCTTTATAAAGAAAGCGATAAACACGGACAGAAACATAGAAACGAGGGTAAACCGAGGCCAACCTCGTGCTTTACCTTCATTATACATTGCACAAATACTCATGTAATTTTCTAGAATTTTTCTTTTATCATTTCCTAACTTTCTTCCATTTAAAACCCATTTTTCACCATTTTTAGTATTTTTTCTCTATTTTCTTCAATAAAAAATGACTAAAAATTAAGATTTATTGTGGGTTGTGGCCCTTAGGTTCCTTGACAGCCCAATTTTAGGTTTTATTGGCATTATGTCTCATATTTCCCATTTATTTTGCAAAACACCCCCATTTTATCCCTTAAACGCGTGTTTTACGGGTTTTATAACACTAATTTCAGCCGTATCACTTATGATTTTCTGATTTTCAGAGCATAAACTGATCAAAATCATAGCAAACAACATCATGATGCATAATCAACCCATGGGAACATTATTTCATTAACCAAATAGCATAAAAACTCATTTTTCCTTCATAAAAATTGAATTACCGCTTAGGCTTTGTGTCTCGGGATCTCGGTTTTGGTGCGGGACTGCGGGTTAGCCCACATTCAATGTCCAACATCTTCACAATCAGCAATCTTCATGTCTTCATTGATCCGGAAGCAATCTGGTCTCATCCGGACAAGCTTCCCTTCACCATTCTTCATTTTCCTTTTGCACACAAGAACAACCCCTTAAGGGAGAGAGAGGGAGGAGAGAGAAAGACTAGAATCAAAATTCTCCATCCAGGCCACCATTGGACGAGCGAAGGGCGGCGATATGATCAGCAAGGAGAGAGTAGTCAAGCCCCATGATCAATTGGGTGGGTTGTTTGCAGGCTGTCATCTCCATTTCCCCCATCATGAGGCGCATTTTTCGGCCGTTCCATAGCGCCCTCTCCTCCACATTTTTTGCTTCTCCTCTCTCTCCACGTTTTTTTATGTGGCATAAAATGCTTCTTGGCCCCAAAGGTCACTACCCCACTTGGCCAAAACAAGTCCACCTTTTCAAATCTTGCCCATTTGTTGGCCATTTCCCCCCGATTTGAGTGCTGTAAATTTTTGGGCGTCCGACTCGACATCCCGCATTGGCTGGCAACTCCTGACAACCCGCACGACAGTTTGAAAAATTATCAAAAATCAACAAGTGTCGCTCGGGCGCCTTTTAAAAGTCGTATTTCACTTGGTGCTTAAAATCGTCCTAGTTGGAGCCGCCGCCTTCGATGTTGAATATTTTTTCCCTAAATTCCAAATTTTTTGGCAAATTCTAGGCACATCCCAAGCTCAAAACTCCGCTCTCATTGGCGACCATGGGATAGGGTGACTCAGCCCGTCGAATCCCACAACAGATCTGCACAAAACAAACAAAGGAAGCATCAAGCTGGTACAAAAGAGATACATACTAAACACAGCACAGTGCTCACCCTACCCCTTGACAAAACCAAGGCATGACATCCATAAGGAGTAGGCCTAGCATAATCTGCTAAAAGGTCCAAAACTAGTCACTAACCAATTGCTCCAACACGGCCAAACTAAAAAGAACTATCAAAGAGGTCGCCCTAAGCGGTGGTCTGAACTACCTACCTAACTAAGGACAACACAACTGGGAGCTCCTACTAGGCGAGGACTCCTATAGCCTGATCAAGAGGTATTTCTTTTAGCACATTTCTTCGTTTAGAGTTTTATTTTTCCATACGCGGGCATGTAAAAAGGAGGGAGCTGAGCGTAGTGACCCAAGGAGAATAGAGCATCGGCCTCAGGACCTGTCTCGGTATCCAAGAACCTACCAAGCCCTCGCTAGGCGACACTTAATCCTTTTCTGGCGCTCACTTTTATTTTCACTCCAATCTTCCTTAATTCATTCTTTTCTAGTAAGACACCACCCCTAGGAAGACAAGGCATCGGCCCTGGGTCTGACTCGTCCCCAAGAACCTATCAAGCCCTCGCAAGGCGATGATCAACTGCTTATAAATTTTCATTTCTTTTCTTTTCTATTTTTATAGGGGGTAGAACCCCTTTTTACACACCTTTGTATATATTTAGTTCTGTTAAGATATTCAGGGTTTTTATCATCATCATTATTTTCTTCGTCGCGGCAAGCTTCTCTAACTGCCTCACAACTAACAAGAACTCCGAGAACGACTGCCTAGCAGGCTAGCAGAACAAGGTCATGAGGACTGCCTTCTAAAACAAGTCTTTCGATGCCTGGCCATGTCTTTACAGGAGGCAACGACTACTCAAACCTCCCTCAGACATACGTAACCTAAACCTGGGACTTCATGCCTTGGATGCCAGTCCCCAGCAAGAAAAGAAAATCCCCCCCCCAACAAGTACATAGACACTTATAGCATAAAACACAATACTCATAAAGGAGAAATATCACCTGGATAGGGCTATGAGAAGCTTCTGCGCAACAAAGGCTCCGTCCAAGCTCTTCTTTGAACCTGTCTAGCACAAAACTAAAACAAGAAACCCTTACCTGCACTTGTACTAAACAGACAACTGGCCCTCTTGGCCTAATGAAATAAAACATTCAAAACCTCGCAAAACGGGCCCTCTTGGCCTAATGAAATCACATAGAATAGCACCTACAACTCCCTCCCCAAAATAGTGCAGATATAATAATATGCTCCTTTCCAAGGAGGAAAACCAGGGCCTCACAGCTCTAAACTAAATGCATAAGGTTATGACCCATCCCTCCTGCATATATAGCAAGAGGTGTACGCATAACATGTTGTCTAATCAGCCTATGGGCCCAGGATAATAACGATAGATTGGTCTCGGCTACTCTTTGCATCACCCATATCAACCATCGTCTGCCATATATAGCATGCTTTGATAACATTCCCCACAATCGACCAGGTCCTGTCTCATTATTGATAACAATATCCAAACTAGGACCATAGGTGAAGAAAAGGTCTTCTTCATAAGCAAGATTTGCCAGTGAATCCGCAAACTGATTCCAGTAACGTGGAATCAGCTGAAAAGATACTCTCTCAAACTCCTCAAGTAGGGTCATCACAGTTCGATGATACATACAAAGAATTGGATTCCGCACTGTGTATGTCCCATCTAGCTGATTCAGGATCAACTGGGAATCCCCTTTTACTAACAACCGCTGAATACCACCTTGTTTGGCAATATGCAGTCCCATAATCAAGGCTTTATACTCCGCCATATTGTTAGTGAATCCTACTCTGAGATAAGCAGCTAACTTCATCGTAACTCTACGTCGGGGATCTCCGATTACTACTCCAACACTCCCTTTTTTATTAGGGCCCCTAGACGTTGCGTCAAAATATAATGTGTATGTCCACAATGGGTTTACACAGCCTGCCATCACAAACTCCTCTATTCGTAATTATGATAGTCAAAATTCAACATGTTTAGAGGATGAACTGATGGCTCTATCCCACCTTCTTCATTGAACTCAATAGGGATACTTGTCATCAGTTCGTAAGCAGTGATGGTAGAAGACTTTGATCTCCCACACAAAGGTTCTGTCTTCTTGCTCAATCACTTTGTATCCTTTGCTCCACTAGATAAGTTTCCCCTGATGGTATCTCTGCTCCAGATATGGGTGCTCTAAATAAGGGATTAACTGCCCCATCAACCAGCTTTAAGCTCTTTTGCAGGTCTCAAATCATCCCCAGCATGGACCTGCAATGCATTTTTCCACATTAGCATACTTAGAAATAATAAGGTTTAATCTTCTTAAGATTAACCTTATTTTTAAACTCTACTCCATGTAGATCAGCTAGTAGAGCTGTAGACCTATTTTTCCCTAGCCTAACGATTTTGTAGGGGCCATCCCATTTAGGTTCTAGCTTCCCTGGAAACAGCTCCCTACGCGCATCATAGTATAGAACTAATTGCCCTTTTTTAAAGGTATATTTCTTCGTTCTAAGGTCATGCAACTGCTTCATTCAACATTTAGCTACCTCTTGGTGTAATAAGCTCTGCAACTTCAGTTCATCTAGATGGGCTATGGTTGTGAAACGTTCAAGGAGGAAATCCTCATCTCCCAAAGAGTGGTTAATTGCAAACCGTATGGTTGGCAACTCAATTTCAAGGGGTAACACACACTCTTATCCATAAACTAATTTAAATGGAGTATGGCTGGTAGCTCACTTGAATGTTGTATTATACGCCCATACTGCCACATACAACTTCCTGTCCCTGTCTCGTTTCTTCTCAGAGACTATTTTAGACAAGATCCCCACAAGCTGCTTATTAGTACTTTTGACTTGACCATTTGCTTGCGGATTATAGGGGGTCGTTTTATTATGCTTGATTTGCCAAGCTTCAGTCAAGCTTTTGATCACTTTGTTCAAAAAGTGGGTTCCACAGTCTGACACTAGTTCCTTTGGTGGACCGAAACGACAGATAATATGCTCTAAAAGAAAACTGGTAGTCTCTTTTGCATTGTCCTGCCTCGTCGCCCGTGCTTCTGACCATTTTGTGAAATAATCAGTTGCTACTATAATGTATCTCTTCTGGGTAGTAGATGATGGGGTGATGGGACCCACAAAATCAATGCCCCACTTCTTAAATGGAAGGATAGCCATGATAGGCGTAAGTGGGTGATTCCTATTCTCTCTGCTATCATGTCTTTGACATGTATCACATCTCTTAACATACTCAAAGGAATCTTGGAAGATGGATGGCCACCAATATCTAGCTCGTAAAGCTTTCTGTGCTATCAACCGTCTAGCGAAGTGCCCTCCACATGCAGAGTCATGGCACTCTTCCAAGATGAAAGGAACCTTGTCAGGCATCACACATTGGCGGTAGATATCATCAACACCCTGCCGATATAGTGTTCTTGCGATCAAGGAAAACTTCAAAGCCTGTTGTTTGATTTTCCTCTTTTCTGACTTTGATAGACCAGCTCTCATTTCTCCTGTTGATAGATAATGTGTAATAGCAACATACCAAGATGGGATAGAAGCTGTATCAATTTTAAACATTTCTTCAAAGTCACTGCCTTCAGCCAAAGACTCTTTCAGCTCCCCGAAATCCACAAGGCATTCCACAATACCCTGCAACCTTGGTGGCTTACTCTTAATCTCATAATCGAACTCCTTCAAAGTGATTAACCACTTTGCCAAACGATCAGGTGGTTGCAGCTTGTTCATAAGCAATCTAAGCCCTTCCGCCTTCGTATAGAACACTACCTTCTCATAGAGGATATAGTGCCTGAATTTCTTAGTCCCAAAGACCATCGCAAGACACAAATTCTCCATGTAGGTATAATTGATCTCCGAAATGCCCAATTTCTGACTAGCAAAAGCTATCGAATGATACCACTTTTCCTCCCAGATTTGGGCTGAACAGCAGCCAGTTGATACTATGCATGGTGGCTGTTGAAAATATATAAAATACCTCGCCTCTTTTGGGTGCTTTTAAAACTAGTGCTTTTACTAGCTCCTGTTTCACATCCTCGAAAGCTACCTTACAAGGGTCTCTCCATTCAAATAGACAGCTAAAGGATAATAAGTTCGTTAATGGCAATGTCCTTTCTGCCAAGGCATTTATAAGCCTTTGATAGTACCCTATCGATGACAGAAAGCTGTGTACCTCTTTCGGAGTACTTGGTGGACTCATAGCAACTATGACCTTGATCTTTTCAGGGTCAGTTGCGATTCCTACTGAGCTGACCACATGGCCTAGCAATAGCCCATAAGGCACTCCAAAGACACACTTCCATGGATTAAGAGCAATAAAAAATTGTCTGCAGCGCTCAAAGCACTTTCTTAAGATAATCAACATACTTTCCCTTATAGTGGCTGCCCCCAGGTCATCAATAAATACTTTCAATTCATCTGGGGAGATGTCACCAAAGGTCTTGTCTACTGTTCGTTGCCATGATCCAGGTGCATTGCACAAACCAAAGGCCATCACATGGTACGCAAAAGTACCAAAGAAAGTAACGAAAGTTGTTTTCAACTTGTCCTCTTCTGTAATTGCCATCTGGTTGTATCCTGCAAAGCAATCCATAAATGAATATATTTCCCTACCCGCTAATTGATCCAAAATCTGGTCAATAAATGGGAACGGGTAGTAATCTTTAACCTTCTGCTTATTCAGCTCTCTAAAGTCTACACATAGTCAGATCTGGTTATTTTTCTTCTTCCTGATAACAACTGGTGAACAACATTCTGTATGTTTTACAGGGAAGATTAAACTAGCTTTTCGCAACTTTTGTAACTTGTCAAATATCCTGTCCCTCAATTCAAAAGGCATACGCCTTACTTTCTGACGCACAGGACGACTACCTTCTTTTACATGAATAGTATGCACTGCCAGGCTGGGAGGAATGCCTCTCAGCTCATCATAACTCCAAGCAAAGATGTCGCGGAATTCTTGAATCAAGGACACAGTCCTCCCTTTCTGCTGAACTGAGCATGGAACCTAATTTAATTGGCCGTGAATCATTCAGCGTGCCAAGGTCCAACTCAATCACATCCGCATCTCTTATCCTATCTTGTGGCTCTATCAGCTCATTTAGAGTTATCTGATAAATATCCTCTATAGTGGACCCCTCTTTAGACTCGTCACTGGATGATGTCTCACTACCGGATGGATCATCTGCTGTTTCTAATTCAGTAGAGGATAAAGGAGCTCTCTCATTCTGAGGAGACTCAGGGTAATCATCGACTACTACTTGATTAGCACCTCTACCTAAAACCACTCGATTGGTGGGTATATCGACTTGACAATCTGTTCGTAAGATCCAAGGCCTCCCTAGCAAAACTCGATAGCTAGGACGTCTTGCAAATCTTATCACCCTAAAGTCCAAGAAGCATTCTACACTTGCCACTGTAACATGGACCTTTGTAACACAACCTTTTGGTTGCCTTAGACTGTCATCAGCCATTCTAAGAAGGGTGGAGCTATCTTTTTGGATGCCTAGACCCAACCTCTCCATCAACTCTAAACTCATGATATTGGCGGAGGACCCAGTGTCTACGATAGCATGCTCCACTAATATCCCATCCATGTATGCTGGAACCCTAGGGCAATTCTTTTCAGCATGGTCAAACCAATCTTCCCCTACTCCTGCTATGCCTAAAGGTTCTACAATATACTCGATACACAAGATATTCTTGAATTCCTTGCGTACTCCTGGAGATAGTTTAATCAATTGCAAGAGGTTGTTTGACTTTGCAAAGAAAACTTACTAAATCAAAGTCGTGATAGGTAGCCAAAGCTATCTTTTCTCGCCAAACCATCCTCTCTTTTGGTCTTTGGACCAGTTTTGGTGCTTCTTTCTTAGCTCTTGCCTTCTTTCTTGGCACTTTCTCATCCTTCTTAGGATCAACTTTTTTGTCAACTGGCCTTAGAGGTCCACCTTCCATGCTAGGACTCTGGACTTGCGTCCCCTTATCCCCTTGTTTAGGGTTTCCCTCAACCGGTTTTGCATTATCTTTGTCAACCTCTTTAGCCTTTTGGCCTCTTGTCACAGCTCTTAGGTTAGAGGTTTCGGCATCATTGACGCATACAGCCTCAATAAGGCTGACTCCATTGCCTTGTGGCAAGACTTTTATAGTGGTCTTTCCCCTTTGCAATATTTGTCTTGGTACATCATTTTGCTGTAGGTTATTACCTTGCGCTCTATGATTAACTGGGCCTGGCTGTTTACTCCCTTGTTGGAGGGAACTAATCTTACTCCAACAGGTAGCAGCTAAGTGGCCCGACTTCCCACAAATATCACATTTAACATTTGGACAATTTCTAGGGAAATGTTGTCCACCACACCGCTTACAGCTGAATCTTGAGGGTCCACCCTCTTCACAGCATCGACTCCCTATCAGATTCTGCTGCTTCTTCAAGAAATTGATGTCAACAGCTATTTGCTGATATTATTTGGAAATCATGTCAGTATAATGCTTCATCATATCCTTAACTTCACCAAGGACATTAGATGCACTCGACTCATAGCCTCGATCGTCTATCCGTTGTTCCATTTTCCTAACAATCTGATTTGGCATTGGTTGTTGACTCACAGGAACAACATTAGGGTTTGAAACTTGGCCTCCAACATTTGGTGGAGCCAACTGACTTGCCATAGGCATAGTCACACTGGGAGGAGATGGCAGCAAAGGTACATTCTGAACCATGCTTCCTCTCCCATTAGGGTTAGTCATAGGCATCCCTTGACTCCCATTTGTCAATGGTAGATTTCCTCCAGGTACTAAACCCACATTAACATTCATTCGAGAGGAGTAGGCTGTTTGTAATCACGTTTCTACTACCTCTGTCACTAGGAGAGAAAATTTAACCATCTCACAAGTTGGCTAGAGGATGCTCGGCAGCAAGCTACTGCAAACATGGTTATTATGCTTATAGGAAACAAGTGTGATCTTGCTCATAGAAGAGCTGTGAGTACTAAAGAAGGGGCACTATTTGCAAAGGAAAATGGTATTGTGCTGGGAAATGCATGCCAAGAGTCTATGCTAAGTGTGGTGCACTTGGAGAAAGCAAAGGTGTTCAAGGAGCTTCTAGCACGGTGTTTAGTCTCTTGGACCATGCTAATTGTTGGATATGGTGATCATGTACATGTCATTAAGCTTTGAATTGGTTTTGGTTCATCAAGATGAGGGCCTTTCCTAAAATGTAGTTTGCATGCTGGGAGTAATGGAAACCATAATATTGTGCTAGGTGCTACATTTGTGAGCATGTATACTACATGTATTGTGCTTGCAAAAGTGTGAGAAGTGTGTGATGCACTTCCATCACAAGATTTAGTCTCTTGGACTATAGTCATTGGGGCATACTGTTGAATACCATTTTTGGATAGTTTGTATTGTTGTTTTTTTTCTAAATTTGCAGCAGTCATAATGTTTGACTCGACACAGATCACTCAGATTGTGGGAGACAAATCGACCAAATATAACTATAGTGTTTGGTCTTACAAAATGGAGAATTTTTTGATGGGTAGAGGTCTATGGGAAGACAATTATAGTGTTTGGTCTTACAGAATGGAGAATTTTTTTATGGGTAGAGGTCTATGGGACCTCATAATAGGTGATGATGAATGTCTAGAAGTTCTTGAACATCCAATTGAAGAGCAAAAGAAAGCGTACAAGGATTGGACACGAAAGAACATGAAAGTTTTGCCTTGGATCTCCATATGTATTTTAGAAACATTGATTCCTCATATAAAAAAGGAAAGTACTTGTAAGGAGGCATGGGAAATCATAGAAAAAATGTATGGAACATGTATAGAGGCTTGTAAGATACAACTCAAGTAGAGATTACATGGTGCATGGAGAGGCAATCACAGTATTAGTGACTATGTGGCAAAAATCAAGCAAATTGCAGAAGACCTTGCATCCATTAATGCACCTGTTGATGATGATGATTTAGTGTCAGTGACACTAAATGGACCTGGACCAACTTTCAAATCTTTGGATACTTCTATTTCA
The DNA here is from genome assembly GCF_053477565.2 of Lygodium microphyllum. Classification (NCBI taxonomy): domain Eukaryota; kingdom Viridiplantae; phylum Streptophyta; class Polypodiopsida; order Schizaeales; family Lygodiaceae; genus Lygodium; species Lygodium microphyllum. The sequence goes on along the minus strand of NC_141143.1, from coordinate 8,033,107 downwards.
GTTAGAGGAGGCTCTATGCCTGACTTTGAGGAGCTTATTGGATTGCTACTTACAGAAGAAATCAAGTTGGGATTGAATGCATCTAGTAGTGGAAAAAATGCAGGCGGAGACAATGTTTTCTATCATTAGAGAGGTCGTGGCAGCTCATCTAGAGCTAGAGGCTCTTCACTTGGTCGTAGTAACTATGGTTTTGCTCGTGGAAGAGGTAACTTTGGTCGTGGTGACTTCATGCATAGAGGCAAGGGGAGATCTTTCCCTAGAGGTAGAGGACGGTCTAGTCCTTCTTCACAAAGAGATGGCACTTGTCATTATTGTGGGCAGTTTGGTCACTTTGAGAGGGATTGTTATCAGAAACAGAATGCCATGTCTAGGGGTCATGGAAGGACCCAATATCACCACTATGCAGGCACTTATGGTAGTACAAGTTATGGACCTAGAGGTGGATCACCTAGAGGTCACCTATTTGCTATGGAGCATGTGCTTGGGAGCATGACTCACCCTCTTCGTGAGAATGATTGGTTTTTGGATTCAGGAGCTACAAACCACATGACTCATCATGCTGAATGGTTTGATAGCAAGGAGCAAATGCAGAATAATGAATATGTTGCCACTAGTGATGATACTTGCACAAAATTACTCATATTGGTAGTGTGCCACTTGTTACTAAAGATGGGATTGAGAACAAGCTTGGTGATGTACTTTATGTTCCCAAAATAACTAAGAACTTAGCATCAGTTGCTCAAATGACAGATCAAGGATTGCAGGTGAGATTCAATAAGTTTGGATGTTTCATTGAAGATTTCCATAATGGGAGAACTAGCAGGGTGATTGCTCATGGTAGAAAGAAAGGGAGATTGTTTGCTTTGGATGCAGTACTCCAGTGATTCAAAACTCTATGTATGTTGAGAGAGGACATTGGCAAGATAAGGATGTGGAATTATGACATAGAAGGATTGGTCATGTTAATTTGCAAAGATTGAAGCAAATGCAATCGAAATAGATAGTCCATGGTCTACCGCATTATGGATATGTGAATTTTGATCATGTATGTGAGGCTTGTCAATTTGGCAAGCAGTCTAGATTGCCATTTCCAAAGAGGGGGAGAATAAGAAGCTATCCTTTGGAAATAATATACTCAGATATTTGGGGCCCATGTCAGAATGTTTCCATGAGTGGAAAATGTAGATTCTATATCACTTTCATTGATGATTTTAGCAGAACGACTTGGGTGTACTTTATGCAGTATAAAAGTGAAGCATTTAAAAGTCATTGGAATTTAAATCTATGGCTGAAAAGTAGTTTGCTACATAAAATGGTTGAGTTCAGATAATGGTGGAGAATACATGTCATATGAGTTTTGTAACTTCTTGAGAGATCATGGTATCAAAAGAAAATTGACATGCAGGTACACACCTCAGCATAATGATGTGGCTGAAAGGAAGAATTAAATTATTGCAGCGGTTGCAAGGGCAATGATGAACCAAATAAACATGCCATTGTCGTATTGGGCAGAAGCAGTGCGGCAAGCAGTCTAGATTGCCATTTCCAAAGAGGGGGAGAATCAGAAGCTATCCTTTGGAAATAATATACTCAGATATTTGGGGCCCATGTCAGAATGTTTCCATGAGTGGAAAATGTAGATTCTATATCACTTTCATTGATGATTTTAGCAGAACGACTTGGGTGTACTTTATGCAGCATAAAAGTGAAGCATTTGAAAAGTTATTAGAATTTAAATCTATGGCTGAAAAGTAGTTTACTACATAAAATGGTTGAGTTCAGATAATGGTGGAGAGTACATGTCATATGAGTTTTGTAACTTCTTGAGAGATCATGGTATCAAAAGGAAATTGACATGCAGGTACACACCTCAGCATAATGATGTGGCTGAAAGGAAGAATTAAATTATTGCAGAGGTTGCAAGGGCAATGATGAACCAAATAAACATGCCATTGTCATATTGGGCAGAAGCAGTGCATACTGCAGTTCACATTATGAATAGAACACCTACAGCATTGACTCATAATATGTCACCATATGAGAGAATGTATGGTAGGACACCCACTGTTGCATACCTTAGAGTCTTTGGATGTGTTTGTTATGTTCATATTCTGGATGATTTGAGAAAGAAGATGGAACCTAAGGTTGAAAAATGCATTTTCCTTGGATATCCTGATGAGAAGAAGGGATACAAATGCTATGATCCAGTGAGTAAGGAAGTATACATAAGCAAGGATGTCAGATTTAGTGAATATGAATAATGGTTCAAGCCCAAAATTGCAGTGGGATGTTGATTCCTGTGAAAGAAATGATGATGATGGCTATGGAATGAAACTTTTAGCAAACAACAAGACTGAAAATCAGCATGTGGAAGATGCTTCAGGACTTGAAGAGAATGTGGAAAGCCGTGGCAGCTACAGTCCATAGAGTGGTAGATTGAGAAATGCACAAAGGAGTGTAGAATTTGCAAAAGGAAAGAGACCTATGGTTGAAAGTTCAGAAGATGAATCTATAGATGGCGAGTATGGCATTTCGCATGTTAAAACACTTGGCACTAGAAGTGCAGGAAAGTATGTGCCACCACATACTAGATCAGATGAGACACACGGTAGTGCACCTCAATTGAGAAGGTCAGAAAGGGTAAGGTATCCAATTGATAGATTGACTTATAATGGGTTCATGAAGATGCATTATGCATACATGGTTTCTTATGTACAACATGTGGAGCCTACTTGCTTTGAATAAGTAGTAGAGAGCAAAGAGTGGAGACAAGCAATGGATGAAGAGATGGACGCACTAAGGAAAAACAAGATTTGGGATTTGGTGAAACTACCTCATGGCAAGAAGTCCATTGGATGTAAATGGGTTTATAAGGTCAAATGTAAGTCGGATGGTTCTCTTGAAAGGTATAAAGCAAGGCTTGTTGTAAAAGGATATGCACAAACTTATGGTTTGGACTATGAAGAAACATTCAGTCCAATAGCTAAAATGACGACAGTGAGATCAGTAATTACTTTGGCTTCTATCTATGATTGGAAGCTTTATCAAATGGATGTGAAAAATGCATTTTTGAATGGCAATTTAGAAGAGGAAGTGTACATGGATCAACCAGAGGGCTATATGGATCCAAAATACCCACATTATGTATGCAGGTTGAAGAAGGCTTTATATGGACTGAAGTAAGCACCAAGAGCATGGTGTGATAGAACCAACAAATTCTTATGTAGTATGGGATTTCAGTAGAGTAAAGCTAACTATTCACTTTATATGAGGCATACAGAAGATGGTATGGTTGTTGTGGTCAATATGTTGATGATCTCATTATTACAGGTACACTTGAGAAGGAGATTACTGAAGTCAAGCATGGGTTACATCAAGAGTTTGATATAAAGGACCTTGGTTTGTTGAGATACTTCTTGGGTATTGAGGTTATTGACACACCTCATGGTATATGGCTAATACAAAGGCAATATGCATTGGAGATGTTGGAAAAATATGGCATGACAGGATGCAAACCGGTTGATACACCATTGGATCAAAATGTTAAGTTGATGGATGATGGATCTTATGTTGAGGATGTCACTATGTTCAGAAAGATGGTTGGTAGTCTTATCTACTTGACCATTACAAGACCAGACTTGAGTTATGCTATTGGATTGATAAGTTAATTTATGCAGAAACCATGCAAATCACATTTGGATGTAGTGAGAAGAGTTCTTAGATATGTGAAGAAGATAGCTGGATTTGGCTTGTTTTATGAAAAAGGAATCAAGCCTACATTGTTTGGATACTCAGATGCCTACTGGGCAGGTAGCTCTATGGATAGAAGATCTACTAGTGGCTATGCATTCTCATTTGGTTCAGCCATGGTAAGTTGGAGTAGTAAGAAGCAACCTATAGTTGCTCTATCAAGCACTGAAGCAGAGTATAGAGGCATTGCATTGGTAGGATGTGAGCAGACATGATTGAGATTGATCTTATATGACATGGGCATAGAGATTGATGGTGGAGTCATTATGTATTGTGATAATGTTAGTAGCATTATATTGGGGGAAAAGAACCCAGTCTACCATGTAAGGACAAAACACATGGAAGTGCACTATCATTTCATTAGAGAAAAAGTCATTGATGGAGAGATTGACTTGGTCCATGTGAAAACAAATAACCAAGTTTCTGATATCTTTACCAAAGCATTAGGTAAAGATAAGTTTGAGTACTTCAGGAGTGCACTTGAAGTCTTACATTAGGGCCAAAAACGCTTCAAAAATGGCACTTGTAAGAAAGTGATTAAGTTGCTAATTAGTTGAGGTTTAGGAAGAATAAAACCTCTAAATTTGGTTGTCCAGATGTGATTAATGAGAGAATATTTGGTTCATTGAAGAGGTCGGCCATTAATTTTCCTCATCTTTTAATCCAGGTCAGGGGTCACCTTTTCGGCCGTTTATTGTCTTGGAACTCGAGAGATTTTGTATTTTCGAGATTTTCGTATGAACTTCGCATTTGTTTGCTCCCGCGTTTTCTTTCTACACACTATTCTCTTTTACCATTCCTTTTGTTGCACTTGCTTCCTATCACTGTGAGATTCTTGCTCGGTTCATTTGCTAGAATGTCTAGCAATACTACTTCAAATAACACAGGCGCAAGCACACGTAAATACAAGCTATCTATTCAGCTAGATCCGACTTACACATCTTGGAGAAGTATACATCATCGAGTATTGATAGATGAGATTGAAGCCAACAGGTTGCGAACACAAGGAATGAAGCATATAGATTTGTGGGTGGATGGAAATATCTATCCCAGGGATCCTTCTACAGGTAAACCACCTCCTTTTTTGAATGTCCATGACTATATAAGATATGCTGGAGAAGGTTACAATGGAATGCTTGGCTATTGTATGAGGTTATACTCTGCATCTTACACATATATAGCTCAAATGCACGAAATGAAAAAAGCACTAGAAACTACACAAACAAATATTTTAGAGTTGACAAGTCAGATTGATATTTTGAAAAATGTTAACAATTCATTGCAGGATAAGCTAACACGCTTGAAAGAAACTCCAGTAGGATTTAGAGAGAGGAAGAGACCATTAAAAAATATAACCAGCTTGTGTGAGAGAGCAAAGAAAATGAGACTAAATCTTACAAAGAAATATGTCTCTAACATACTAGGCATAAATATCCGAGAGAATGAGGAAAGAATCAAACTTTTGAAGGAAACCATGAATAAGAAAGATATTTTGAGGATTCTTAAGTCACCAGAAAATGTGGATTTGAGAGGTCCAATTCTCAGAGAGTTAGTGAAGGATTTAAAAGGCACAGTGAAAGCAAATGAGATCGTAGAGACATGTGATACTGTGGGTATAAGTCGAAAAGGTTATCGTGCTATCTCTGGATTATGATTTAAAAATATTAAACGCAATAGGGTAACTATATTTGGATTGCCCCGAGCCCTTGCAGTTTCGACTGCAAAAATTTCCATGAATCGCAAGATTCCACATGTTTTTGGAGATTACATTCACATCGAAAGGTCTATGTCCTATGAAAAACAAAAAAAACAGGCAATTTTTGATTACAATGAGTTTAACAATATATGGGTTGATCTAAAAAAGGTGCAAATTGCAATGGTTCACATGTATAAAATCACAGTAGAAGAAAGTTATGGTGTTCTAAAGTTTGCCTTGAAGTTGGATGAAGCACAGATTCAAAAGGGACAGAAGATGGAAAGAATTAGCATTTGCCTCATGAACATGGCATTGGACCATGGCAATGGTGAGGGCAAAACTCCATTGCATAAGATCGAATCCGAGATGGAGTTTTGGTGGATTGGTGTAGCCCAGGTACCAATTGAAAATCATCAAACGTTGAAATGGTTGTTCAACCATACAGGTATTCCAAATATCATTAAGTCTCAAAGTGAAGGCGAAATGTTGGTAGTTGATGGGGTTGGTAAATTTAATGTGGAATGGCATATGAGTGCTGATTTGAAAACTATCAAATGTATGCTTGGAATATGTAATGGTGCAAATGCAAAATATCCTTGCATTTATTGCATGGAAAGTATTGGATCCAAAGATTGGAGTAGTTTGCGACCAGTAAGAAGAGCCCCAAATAGAGACTCTATAGATTTGAGTAAATTTAAAAACATAGAAGACATCTGGGATCCCATTCTTTCCATCTCTCTTAAGAATGTTCATATTTGTACTTTGCATGCAGAGATTAGAATAATCGATAAGCTTCTCAGGCTACATCTTGACTACGCATATTCCATTAAGCCATTATCTTTATCAGATGAGTGTATTGATAAATGCGAGGCATTGCTATCGAAAATGGGATTTCATGGGGGCCAAGTTCACTTGAGAAAGGATCCAATACTTTCAAGAAAAACAAGAGATATCTTGGCCGATGTCTCTATGGGAGGCTCAAAAGCTAGACGATTCTTAGGAAACCATTCAGGAAGGCAGGTGAATGTGGCTTGGGAGTGTTGGAGAGAGCTATGTGAGATCACAACAAATGTTGCAAGCACGCCGAGGCTTGCGTTTCTTAGAATGGAGGTCTGGATACACCTTGATGTTTTTCTGAAACTCCTCAGGCAACATAAGACAACATATACATATGCGGAAGAGTTCAAAAGATCAATCACAAAGCTTGTTCAGGCGATAAAAGAGGCATGGGGAGAAAAAGATATCACTTTTTATCTGGTAAAGTAATAATTATTTAATATGGGCTTATTTTGATAGGTTTTTCAATTGGTATAAAATTAGTGTTACTTTGTATTGCAGCATATTCTTCATATTCATGGACCTTTCTTTGTGGAGGAGCATGGCCCCTTAGCAACTTATAGTAACCAAGGCATGGAAAAATCCCACTATCAAGCACGCACAAGTTATTTTTGAAGCACAAGGCATGGGGGAGGAGTTACAAAAAGCAATGCTTTGGAGGAGCTATTCAACTGGTTTTTTCGACGACAACTTCAAAGAATGCAAATAAAAGACGGCAATGACACATGAGCAATCGCACTTTTATATATAAGAAAGAATATATACAAAGCTAGTTTTCCAAAACTCTAACATTCTCTTCCTCCTCAGGAATCTTTCCTCTATAACGTAGAAATTTTTTTCTCTTGTAGCCAGCTATAGATTTTACATCAGTTCGGTCTGTAGCTAAGGCGTAGGATGAAAATGCCAAAAAGTATCCTGCTCTAGAAGTAGAGTAACCTGGACCGTAGCCAAAAATCCTAATTGCTGCAGTCTTTTCCAAAAACATTACTTTGTGGGCGTTATATTGTAATCCTGAGAAACCTAGAAGCCTTGTAAGAGCTTTAATACAAAGTATGGGCCATGCTGCATCCTCTGAGAAACTACTATGAAGTACAAAAAAGGAATCAGGGTCAATCCTAGCCAAGTAGTGGCCGAGTGCAATGTCTTTGAATGTGTTACTAGCAGCTCTCGATCCTTTGCCATGCCCCAAGAAGTTATCTGTATCAGCAATCTCCAACTGCAAATAAAACCCATACTGAATGAGCATGAAATGTAAACCTACCAATGTGTAAAAGCAAATTCAAAATTATCTTACTACTTGATTTTCATCATACTCCAATTTAAATGGATTTCATAAATTAATTGATGATGCTGTCTCATTGGTGTTAGTCAATTCTTTAACATATTCAGACTCCTCTCTTCCAAAATTGGAAATCCCGAGTTCGCTTTGAATGCGATCAAAGTCCTCATCAGTAATACTCAACTCTTTCTCAGCTTCTTTGGCCTTTTCAAAACAAAGAGAGAGGGCCTCACCAGCATCAATAAACTTATCGTCAAGAGTTTCTTTATCAAGTTTGAGAATCTCTTCCTTTGATTCATTTTCTGTGTCAATTATCCCATTTGCAGCATCAAAAGCCTCTACAATAATTGCTAGACAATAATCTTCCCTGAGATTAAAAAGTTTTTGAATATTTGACAGTAAAATGTACTCCTTGTCCTTGAAAGGTATAGATGGTAGGGAAGGAACAATATGGTGAGAACTTTAATCAGGTTGAGGGTTTGTATCTCCTTGGCTCTCCTCAATGATAGTCTCAGCTTTGAAGTGAGCAACATCCAAATTCTCAACAATAGAAGCCTCAAAATCTGTATCTACAACCTCCTCTGTTTCCTTTTCATCTACCAGATCATCTAACATGCAAAAGCTGGCAGACTTTGCTCCTTCCAACTGTTGCTCCTCAGCTTTCACAGGGTATTTGACAAGGGTGAAAACAATAAAAGCAACAGATTTTCTCATCATCTTGTAGTTTTTGGAATGAGTGGAGCAAAATATGTCTCTTGAATAAAACCTCTCCAGAGAGTGGGCACCACACTTTTTAGTAAATACTGACTTTTCATTTCCTGTTGACCCAATGGGAACATGGATGTAATATTTCCACACAATAAAAGTTAGTTGGTTAGTTCAAAAGTTAGTTAGTTAATTAATAAGTTAGTAAGATTACTAACTAAAGACTAACTAAGGTAAAAACTAACTAACATCAATTATTAATAATTTTTATTTAATTTAAAATATTTTATTTAGAAAAATCAAGAGTCGTAAATTCGATATTTTTTTCGAATTGGCAAGGACCGTGGCCATCCTTCACGTAAATTACAACGTGAACGAAACTTATGAGTTATATTAATCACTAGGATAATGTGTATAGTTTGGATGGTCTAAAAATATTAGACTTTTGGACAAGACTAGAATATTTTAGATATTTTAGAGATTATCTTAAATTTTTTTAAAAAAAGATATGGAGATTTCTAGAACTAGATGCCATTTAAAAGGAAAAAACAAGTGATGTGTTAGTTAGTTTGAAGATTTTATAAAAAGAAAAATAAGGAAAAGTGACTGGCAAAATCGCGCGCGCCGCGATCGCAGTTTACAGGCAGTAGACAGCACTTCGAACAGAGAAAAGAAGAAGGAGTGAACTGAGAGCTTTCTAACCAAGTGTCTTGAGGTTTTACCCCCCTTTCGGAGCCAATGGAACCATCAGATTTATGATTTGAGCATCAGATCACTGATCTTTCCAAGATCCCCCTCCACAAAGAGCTCCACTTCTCAACCACAAGCCCTCTTCCCCAATTCACTATAAATACGAGGCATGGGAGAAGCATAGGGGAGATAAGGAGACCCTGAGAGGCTGCGAGAGAGAAGAAGAGAGAAGGAAGAATACTCCTTCAAGAGGCTGCGAGAAGCTAGAGAGAGAGAGAGAGAGAGAGAGAGAGAGAGGAAGAGAGCTAGCTCAAATCCCTTGTCTCGATCTTTAACTAAGCCATATTCTCTATCCTCTCTCATCTAAAATCTATCCCACCTTCCCTATCTCTCAAACTCCTCGTGGACGATGGCTCCAAAGCGACGAAGTGGAAAAACCATGGAAATCAACGCAACCGGTCAAGCAACGGGTATTGCCAATGATACGGGAGTGCTCGAGGTTGCGGGAATTGCCACCACAATTGGAACATCGGGTGTGGCTAATGCGAGTGCGAGTAAAGATGAAGTTCCTAATGTCGTCATGCCGCCAAATCAGGTTATTCATTACTAGATTATCAATTTTACAATATAAGAAAAAATACATAGGATATTAGCTTTCATATTCTTCGCTTACACATAACTCATCTAGAAAGACATATTAGTTCAAGCATAAAACGATTAATCACTATGATTTCTAGCTAGAATAGTTGGGATACTAAGGCATTGGATCATGATAGAATTAATTGCCAAAGGTTATTGTACATATGTCTTTATGCGCATTCAATATAGTTATGATCAAATGCGACAAGGTTAAGAATTGATTAGTGAAGGTTATAGAAACTGGTTATCTATTTAGGAATCCTAAAGATCATCTCGTTAAGTTTATTGACACAATGTATTTCCTTAAGGGATTTTGCTTATGTTAGATAAGTGAATCCAAATGGAAAACTCATGCCCTGCTTAACATGTTTTAAGAGGTGTACTCAACACTTCTTTATGGGGAGAAGAATCCTCATTAGAATGAAAGGTTACCTTAGGATAAGGTCTACCTTGGCTATGTGAAACTGTGATTTACATGTTGGGATGATTGTCATTGCACTATTTGATACATATTTGAAAGGACTGTTTGTGTTTGCTAGAATCTAGATTTTTGATTGAAATTATTGCCAACAAAATAAAAGGAAGGATCACGCTAGGCTACCCCCAAGCTAGCAGCGAGACCCTACTCCAAGGGGGTCATGATTATCGCTACGAGAGGCTTGGACCGGCTTCGTAGGCGAAAGGTCTGTCAGTAGGGATAGTCTCGGGCAGTAGGAATTGTAGGTGCCAGAGGGGGCTCTGGCTGTAAATCCTGCATTGTTCCAAGAATCTGACGAGCCCCTTCGTGACCCAGGATGGGATCCTGGAACCCTAAATACTAGTTGTGAGGGTGGAATCTTGGTGGACAAAATGTCCTTATGGAATTTTGTGTATCTTCCGCTAGGACGGAATGATGGAAATTGTAATAGACTTTCAATATAATAAAGAAGTTTGCTTTACTATTCGAATTGTATGCGTGTTAGTGAGATAAATTATGTGAAGGAACGTGTGACTAAATGGACTAATTAAGGAAGCTGGTTGTACATGTTCCAATAAATGTGTTGTAGGCAATTAAAAAACTAAAGATGACCCATCATCAGAGGAAAGTGGGTGGGCGTAACCCCCGACGGGTCCGTCCAATGGTAGGGTGGTCCCGGTTAGCTGGGAGCTTTTCTACATCGGATATAGAAATATGAAGACGATAAATTGACCAAGTAGTCATTAGGTAGAACCGACTTGCCTTGTTTTAGGGGACCAGAATGGGATTTTGCCTTATGGGCAGGAGGGTTGACGTACCACACTCCCCTCCGTCTCCCATTCTCTTTGAACCAAGTGCAATGGCAAGTCCGCTTCAGATTGAGTAATCCTCTAAAAAGTGGAACTCGAAATTACTGACGCTAGCTGGCTGCTAGGAGACCCATCTGATTTTAGGAACCCAAATCTTCAGGTCGATCCTAGTGGGTTCGGCCAGAACTCTCCCGTCGCGAAGTAGACTCGGTAGGGCCTAAGTGACAATCCCGTAATGTTCCAAGGGAGCACCGGGTGGCATCATTTATGGAAAAACCTATTGATGGACTACTAAAAGGTGTGCCATGGATTGGGACTAGCGGACACCTCACAATGGACATATTCAATTGTGCCAACTTCAACAGAAGGACCTGCAAGATTTTCAAACTCCAAAAAGTCCTCCAAAATATATTTTTCACAAGATTTCAGAACTTTGTCAAGGTCCCAATCAGGATTAAACACATTGTTCACAACTCCATAGAATGAGAGATCCATTCCATTCTGAAGGATAAAATCAAGTAGCCTCTCTGATGGAGTGATATCAGTGAGCTCTGATACTCCTTGACCTCTTATTACCGACGTTCGCTTCCCTGGAGATGTACTTGGCATTCTCACACTGGTGGCAGAGGATGGAGAAGAAAAAGAATGCACATTCTCATCACATGTTGATGCCCTTGACCCTTTTGAAAGCCTTCTTCTTTTACCATTCCTGGAGGAACCTTGGATCCTAGGAATTCTATGGGTTTAGACATGTTTACAGCTTCTGCCGAAACGACGCGATAAGAGAGAAACGATTCAGACAGATGTGCCCCCTCGCGCCGTATCGGTGATTCCAGCAAGAAGCGAGAGAGCCACAACGGTGGTCACACGAGCTTGGGCACTATGAGCTTGGGAGGAAAGCTGAAAGAAGACTCTGCAGAACCTCCAAAACGACGTGAAGAGAGGAAAGCGAAGAAGGCAAATAGTCGCTCTCGCGCCGTATTAGGATAAGTAATAGAGGTCCCAAAAAAACTGAAAAAAGCCGTACGGATAAGGGACACACCCTTATGTAGGCGCAGAATTATGCCACCTGACACTATCCGTTGGTCTTTGACACGTGGCAGTAGCCGTTGGCCAACACGTGGCCGATAACCACGTGGCAAACACGTGGACTGGTTGTTAGTTGACACGTAGCATACGGACCATAAATGCAGACACCTGGCACAATCAGCGTCGGACACGTCCGACACATGTCATGATTGACGTGGGTATATAAGTGGTTATTTTTCCTACGTGTACACTTTTCATTTCTCGAGCTCTCCCGCCTTGCTTGCCGATACGGTGCGATACAAGTCTTGCGTCTTCTCCGTTTCTAATCTCTCGCGTCATATCGGCCAATACGGAGCGAGGGCGTCCATACGCTGTCATCGTTTCCTCCATATCGCGCCGTATCAGCATTGTGGTCTCACCCTTGTGTCATTGCCAATACGGAGTAGGTTTCGTAAACTCCCCCTTGTGTCATTGCCAATATGTAGTGAGGGCGTCCATACGCTATCTTTGTTTCCTCCATATCGCGCCGTATCAGCATTGTGGTCTCCAATACGGAGCGAGGGCGCTGTTCCATTCTAATCATTTTGTTCATATCGCGCCGTATCGGAATTGCTCATTTCGTCCCTTTTCGTGCGAATTAGCCTGTTGGGTTTACAGATTTTTGTTATTTCAGTTATTGTCCTTCTGGTTGTTATTTTTGCTTTTCTGGATGGCAAGGACAAAGCAAACTACAAGAAGAGTGTATCTCAATGGGAAGGACAGTGGGGGTAGAAGAAAGTTAAAATTTGATGAATCTGAGGAGGAGCCCTCTTCCAAGTTTCCTGAAGCTGGGCCATCACAGGCCCCAGAGCATTTTACCACAGAAATCCCCCCTACACCAGGTGTTGGCCTAACATCTTCCATGAATGTTTCTTCTCCTGAAGTTGAGGAAGCAAAGGGTGAGGCTTGCCCTGTGAAAGATTCATCCCCTACAATTGCACCTGAGCCTACATCTGCTGAAGCCACTGAACCTCCCAAGCCACAAAAGAGAAAGAGGAAGTCCAGGTTCTTCTATATGCAGAGATGTTTCAGTGAGATCAGGAAAGCCTAGAGAGCTACACAGCATGTCATTCCAAAAGCTGATTTTATAAGGGTCGTTAAAGAGATCTCTGATAGATTGTCTCAAGTGGCAACTGTCTCTGGTCTAAATAAGAAGTGGCAACTCTCAGCCATTCTTGCCCTGCAAGAGGTCGCAAAAGATTTTGTTATTGATTTCATGAACGATGCTTACATTGCTGCTGCCCATGCTCATAGGATCACCCTTATGAATAAAGATTTCAGCATCATCAGCAGAGTCATGTATAGGTTTGACAAAGTGCTGAGGCCCTTGCCTTCCAACGATCAAAAAGCCCTTGAAATCCTTAACATTCCCCCAAAATTGTCCAGGAAAGAGAAAAAGCTAAATGTTGAGGATGTTACTCATCTTTACTCTACAAGGGGTGCCACCCAGCAGGAGTCTTTCTTGAGTGAAAAAAATCAAGAGGTGTTTGAAACTGAAGACGATGTTTACAAGAGGAAAGCCGCATCACTTGCTCCCATCAACAGCGAGAGGATGGGCAAAGTGTATGGGCAGATTCTTGTGAATGTTTCTGCAGAACCTGAGGAGGAATATCTTAGTATATCTCCCGAGGACAAGCCCATGTTGGAAAAAAGGGATGTCCAACTTTCTGACTCCGTGGTTTTTTGTTGCATAAGGTAAGGCTTATATATATATATATATATATATTTGCGTAAGTTAAGTCTTATAGGTTCAAGTATATTTTGGATGAAATTTGTATTGAATAGCTTTTGCCATTGACTGCAGGGCATTGGTCTCCTCTCTCACTCTCGATATCCGAAGAACCATATATATTGTTGATCCACTTCTCTCTGTGGAACTATTTGCAAAATCTGGTTCTAATATTTCACCATTTTTTCGTAGCTTCGATAGTGTGACAAATTACCACATCTTTTTCCCTTATGTAGAAAGGTATTTTTCTTTTTCTGTAGAGGAAAATTTATATTCATTTGCTTTCACCCTTCTACTCACCTCTTTTATGAATTTGCAGAGGGCATTGGAGTCTCATCTACATTAATTGTCTTTCAAGAGAAATTATCTTTATGAATTCTCTCAACGGTGTTCATGGTCAAGCACGAATGTATGTTGAAAGAAAATTACTTACTTTGATTTTATTTATAAAAAATATTTTGAACTTACAAAGCTTCCTTTTGCAGTGCTGGTAGACTCGTTTCTACATTTTTGGATACAACATATGAGGATCTTGCTGATCCTCAAAGGCCTTATACTTTTCTTCTACAAGAAGTTCCATTGCAAAGCGATGCGCATTCTTGTGGATGGAGAGTTATCTCAAACATTTGCAGAACAATGGATTCAAAGTTGTTACAAATAGAAGGAGTGAATGCAAGTTAATTTCATTTGATGTTTGTGTAACCCTTATCATGATTTGTTTTCACTAACTTATAACATTTATTCTTACAGTGTAGAGACTATCCTGAATCATATGTTTGGTGGATAAGGGAGAGATGCATTGAGCTGATTCTGGACAAGGCAATCACACCATATGATCCTGACTCCCCTCTTCCTCCCAAAACTTCAATGGCCAAGGGCACAAGCAAGGGAAAGGGTAAGGACAATGCCAATGGTAAAGGCAAGGGCAAGGGCAAAGGCAATGGGACCACTGCTGCAGAGTCTAAGAAAAAAGGAATGCCAATGCTCTCTCCTCTGAAATTTGATCCATCCCCTCTTAAGCCCCAAGAAAGGAGACTACTTGTAAAGGTGAAATTTTTTCAACAATCAAAGAAAGGCCCTGTGAGAAAAAATATCTTTGAAGAAATCGATAAAGAATCAAAACAACAAACATAAGCATACACGAGCCTTATTATTTTGGATTTGTACATTTATATGAAATTTTTGTACCTCATTGTGTAATGAAAATTTTCACTTATAAATCGAATGTAATGTACATTTTATTTATACACATTCGAAAGGCAACTTGCTTCATGATAGCTTATGAGTTCCCATTAAAAAATATCTTAAGGACAGTCTATTAAGATAAATTCCTGCCAAGTTTTCATTCTCAAGGCTCAAAACTCACAATTGTGGGAGACAAACAACTCGTACAAAAGAAAGAGCACTCGGCTCTTTTACCAATTGTTACACCATTCACTTTGAACTTATATCTAGGGGATGTATTGTCTAGCAATTCCAAGGTATCCCTCACATCTTTCAGACTCCAATTGGAAGTAACATTCACCTTCTTTACTTCTTCATGCGGAAAAACGTGCACTGCAAGTTTATATGGTGTGTAATCTGTATCGGAATCCAAGGGAACCCAAATACCCAATCTTAGTTTGTATCTCCTGTAATCAAAGCCCAAAGCAAGAGTTTGGCGAGGGATACTATAAGCCAAAGCCAAGGATTGAGGACATGCACTGCACCTCAAGATATCACCCTTATGGTCGCACTCTCTAGATTTCCAATGCATCCCTATAATGTTGTTCAAATCCTCTTTCGAAAAGTTTCTACTTAGCCAGGATACCTTCGTTCTTTGTAAATTTGCCGTTTTGAACCAAGCCACGAAGATATGGAGGGGTACAAACCATGATAAACGTATTCTTCTTGAGATCCTTCCAGCTGTCATGGACTTTTTAATATCCTGAGATATTTTGAATTTGAAACTCTGCACCGTTACCTTGTCAAGAATCTCCCAGTTTAGAGATGAAAGACTTGGCAATGGCAAATCTTCGATATTCCCATACCTATCTGCTTTAGAGGGAACCACATACTATGCATAATATATAAAAACCTTGCATTCACTAAAAAAAGACACAGTTTGATCGGCATAAATAATGTCTGCCAATACCTTATGAATGGCATGGAAAGTCCCACTTAGGCTTTCCACAGGTTGCCATTCAATACTTGTTGATGGAAAGATATCTACAATGATGAACTGTTTGTTAGAACTTGCATAAATGGAAAAGAATTATATACGTTATTCAACTTATAACTTACGATGTGTTTGTTGGGGAACACGTTCGTTTGGAGGCAAATGCATATCCTTGGCCATGTAAACATGTTGCACCTTGACAAACCAGCCTTCGGGCATAATTTTGAAGGCAATGATACGCCCCTTCCAATGATGTTTTATATCATCTCGTTTTCTTCTTTTCACCTTATGAGAGCCCTTGCAAGATGGCAGCATGGTAATCCAATCGTTTACAGCAAAGGTTTTGGGCTCAAAATTTCCATCTACTTCCTGGCTATAGGCTGTGCAAGATTGTATTAAACGAGAAGGGTGTAAAATATTACACGGCGCAGCAAACAGAATCTGAGAAAGAGATAGAGAGTACACAATAGATAAGAGGAGAATCAGTAAATTCTTTAACTCCCTTACACCGCAACTTGATGGTAAAGGGAATATTCCCTAGCCGAACCCCACAATAGGGGCCCCTTTTAACTCCCTTACACCGCAACTTGATGCAATGCGCCTCGAGTTGCTACAAGCTTAACCACTCTGTCTAACCCAAAGATTAGACCCACAACAGTCACCTTTTTGACATCCGGTCACATAGACCTCATCTGATATACAAGTCAGGACTCACAGGCTCACATTTGGCTTCTCCTCATAATGGGGGCCTTACAACTTTGAGCACCATGGATCATTGGTAGCACCTAATGAGGGTGGGGCATTGATCATATCTAACAAAGGGCGCCTGGAGGAAGCCATGAAAAGAATGAAAGCGCAGAGAAAGAAGCTCAAAGAGGGGTGAATGAACTAAAAAGTAGCGCCAAGAACCCAAATGAGTATGTATTGGGCGCCAAAAACAATATTGAAAGATCTCCCGACTTTCAAAAAACTCATTATTAATTTCATCACATCTCTGTCACATATTTTGTCAAATTTGTAAGTAAATAACGTCTTTGGGACTCCCAAACATGTCAGACTTTAGGGGTTTTGGCTAAAAAAGAAGAGAGAATCACGAAATGGACTCCACTATCTCTAAAAAAGAGGAGACAAGAATACCATATTCTTGCACACGTGGCGAACTCTCTTTGGCCCTTTCCTTAATCCCGTGATGAACAAAAGTGCATTTTTTGAAGTGTTTTTGGCCCTAATGATGTGTGCAAGCTCATTCTGAGCTTGAGGGGGAGTGTTGATAAATATGACATATCCTAAGTCATATCCTATGGTTTTATATATCTAAAGTACAATCGTATGGTTTTATAGAGAAGAATAATGGAGGAGAAGATGACATTGAGCTCCTAACCTCTCATCTGATTAACCTCACGAACTCCCTCCACTTCGGTTTTATTATGTTGCCTACTTGATATTTATCCAATTGTGTGGGACTATGGGTATCTTCATTTGGCCCATGGTATTTGGGGTCGGCTAGCAATGATGCCACCAAGGCTACCCCACTTTGCTTGGTGCTAGTATTGTCTATCAATTGTTTTGTGAGTAGCTCACTCACTATAAGATTGGATTCTAAGGCTCTCTCCCTATTGAGATTGCCTCCCATTTTGTTTCTACTTGATATGGATAGGATTATTTGAACCTCATTGAGCTCTCTCTCTTGCTACAACCTTCGAGCCCTTTGCTCTTGGCTATAGCTCGCGATGCACTACAATGCTACCCTTCCCAATATCCTCTCCTCCTCAAGGTTGACTATGATATTGGCTATTGGTCTTCCATAATGCACTATCCTTGTCTGCTGGTCATAGTATGTGACAAGTCATCGAATGTCGTCCGAGTATTTGCCAAATTATGGCCAAGGTCATTCTCAGTTGAGTTGGTACACCCACCATGGTGGTTGTCTCCTGACCCACTCGTGCTTCTATGAGGGCAAGTAGGCTAGATGTGTCTCTAATCTTGGCTAGTCCTTTCTTTCCCTCAATAGTCAAATGGTTTTGTCTTCCTTAGGCATTTGTTCCTGGTGTCTCTCGTCACTTGTTTGGTTCTTATGGTTGCACTCCTACTTGTGGGTTCATGTTATCTTAATCCCCCACAATGCATTCCTTGTTAATCAATTAGCCTAAATATATATCCACACTTATACTCTTGAGTGGTGTGACTCAATGTGAGTTGTGCAAAATCAAGCTTTCCAGCTTTCACATTGAGAGCTGATTTTAGAGGCAATTCTTGAAGCAAAAAAGAGTCCTGAGAGGCTGTAAAAGAAAATCACATTTTCATGTAAAATGAAATGGTTATAGATTGATGATTTGGAGTTTTCCTAGATGGAGTTCAATGCCAAAAAGCCAACACAAGTCTCGGTCTGTCAATTGGAGTCCATTTGACCCCCCATTTAATTCTTACAAGGTTTTGCAGTATGAAGCAGCTAAATGATTCACAAGCTGGAAACTGCATCAAAATGACATTTTTATAGATTTCGACGTCATGAAGCCATCCATCCAAATGGATCTCAAATCCAAGCACATTTGACCCTCTAAAATCGAAAAAACCACTTGGCACAAAGTATGATATGCAAAAGATGATCTTGTTTTTTTAAAAGTCATTGGCTTAAGCTTAAGAACCTAAAGGCACATCTTTTCAAAACGTGTGGTGCAATTTTTTGATGAGGAAATCATTAGGGGAATGATCTTGGTTGTAATCTCCACCATTTTCTTGCCCTTCATCGCCATAGAGATCATCAAATTTGATGCACTATACAACAAGATCTCATTTAGACTTTCTCTCTCCTCTCTCCTCTTATGGGTTATTCTTTGGATCAATGTAAAAGAGAGGGAAATGGACGTTTTTGGACAAACAATGATGCAAGAGTGGAAAGAGATGTGAATCGGAGTTGGATGGATCATCAATGGTCATGGAAGAGCATCATCGGGCCTCAAACACAAAAAAAATGTGCATCATAATGAGCGATTTTATGAGAAAAAAGTAGATTTTACAGTTTTATGATAAATTTTTGTTTGAAATGGTTAGTAATGCTTGGATTTGATTACCAATCCTCAGTTTGATCGGTCATGTTGAAAGAGTCATGAAAAAATCAGTCCTATAATAATTCTATGTAAAACACACAAAACTCAAAACTAGGCAGTTTATGGAAAACAGGGGGTTGGCTCCAACCAGTTGGTCTGTACTCACATAATAGAATCAGAGAGGGGCTTCAATCTCTCTGGAGGATTCTTTGGTGTGCATTTACCATTCCCATATGGAATGTAACATGCTAAGAAAATAATTTTCTATAAGAGTAATTAGTATACACCAGAAAATGAGTAATTATTTACAATTTTCTATAAATAAAAAATAAAAAAATAAAAATAAAAAATAGGTTTTTTTCGTATCATGAAAATAAGGAAAGATAATATTAATGTGTGTGGATGTATAATAGAGCTTAAGCATGAGGTTTAGCCTCAGTTGAGTTCTATCTCTTTGTTAGAATAAGTGTTTATCACTTTCAATAAACAAAAATATATAAAAACCATGCCTTATACCTATCAACACATGGAAAGTTTTAAATGGTAGGGAGTAGGGGGGTGGTTGAGTGGTTAAAGTACGTTAAATGATGATGTGTCATGGTGCATATCATATAGGGTTCATGGTTGTTTAAAATTAAGGGGGACTAGTAGCACGAGGAAGATCGATGCTAGTCATAAGCAATGAAGCACTCGTGTAGCAAAGGAAAATTATAAAAAGAATGATCTTTGCACTTTTACATTGCTGATTTTCAGTGAACATTTTCTTAAGCACGATGGTCATATTCACACTTGCATTGATGCACCACATGGTATTGTATCCTGGGTGCACAACACCTATTTATATAAGTGATGATCGATGCTGCTGAGAGTATGAGGTAACCCAAGCCTTAGGGCTAGATAATCAGTTACTTGGGAATTATTTGGTGAGGTTTATCTATCATCTCCTGGATCATTTAATTGAAATAGCGGACTTTGTGTCGATAGTCTAGAAGCTCGAACCATAACCATGATTGACTTTTTCTTTATGGCCTTTCAAAGAGAGTTTGCCCCTCAAAGTGGAGGTGAGTATTGGCTACATGTCCTCAATGTAACACGTCAAGAACCTCACGAGAATGTTCGTGGTATGCCAAGAAACTAAAGGAAGTATTTCGTAAGTTGCAAACCTATATTCCTATTCCAGTTGCTACTCACTTGCAATACTTTTTGAATGTGTTAGACTTTAACATTCAAGTGCAATTGAGCAATGTTTCTCTTGCTAACATTGATATGGCTATTACAAGAGCAAAGGAGGTAGAATCACGATTACAAGTGGGTTATACCTCTAGGGAAAACTTGAATCCGAGTTTAGGGTTTGGAAATACTTTAGCATTGATGAATGGCAGTCAAGGGATACCCATGAGTCCTAATGGGAGAGGAAGTGTGATTCAAAATGTGTCCATGTTGCTTGCTCCTCCCAATGTGACCATGCCCATGGCTAGTCAAATGGCTCCACCAAATGTTGAAAGCCAAATTATAAATCCTACCATTGTTTTAGAAAATCAATAGCCAATTTCCAATCAAGTGGTTAGGCCAATGGAACGATAGGTAGATGATCGTGGCTATGAATCAAGTGCCTCAAATATCCTTGGTGAAGTTAAGGATATGATGAAGCACTATAATGACATGATCATTGCAAAATATAGGCAAATAAATGTTGATGTCAATTTCCTTAAGAAGAATCAAAATTTTATAGGGAGTCGATGCCTTGAAGAGGGCGCCCCCTCAAGATTTAGCTGTAAGTGGTGTGACAACCGACATTTCCCTAAGAATTGTCCAAATGTGAAATGCGACCTATTGGAGAAAGATTAGTTCTCTCTAGCAAGAAAGTAAACAACCAGGTCCACTTAATCATCAAGCGTAATGAACTAATCTCCAGCAAGATAAGGGGTTGAAGCAAATACTAAAAAGAGGGAAAGCTATGATAGAGGCGATGCCCTAGTGGTAGTAGAATTTGTTTGTGTCAATGGCATAGAAGATTCTAATCTATATGTTATTATGAGATGTTAAAAGGGTAAAGACACTGATAAAGATGAGGTAAAACCTGTCGAGGAAAACCCTAAGCAAGATGATAAGGGGACGCAAGTCCTTAACCCTGATATGGAAGGAGGACCTCTCAAAGCTGAAGATGGTAAAGCTGACCCCAAGAAGGATAAGGAGTTGCCAAAGAAGAAGGAAAAATCCAAGAAAGAGGCACCAATGCTGGTTTAAAGGCCAAAGGAGAGAATGGTTTGGCAAGAAAAGCAAGCTCTTGCTAGCTATCATGAATTTAATTTAGCAATTTCTCTTTGAGAAGGTAAGTTGGATGTAAACCTCCTACAGTTAATTAAGTTGTCTCTAGGAGTGCGCAAAGAATTCAAGAAGATTCTTTGCACTAGGTATATCATTGAGTCCTTGGGTATAGCGTGAGTAAGAGATGATTGGTTTGAACATGTTGAAAAGCATTGTTTGAGGGTAGTAGCATATGTCAATGGAATACTAGTGGACAATGCTATTGTGGACACATGATCCTCTGTCAACATTATGAGTTTAGAATTGATGGGGAGATTGGAATTAGAAATAAAAAAAGATGCCTGCATGATTCTCTGAATGGATGATGATAGTTTAAGACAACGTGAAGGTTACATTACTAAAGTCCATGTGATGTTGCCAATGTGGAATGCATTTTGGACTTTAGGGTCATTAGGTTTTCCAGGTGACCTAGCTATCAAGTATTGCTAGGCAGGCCATGGATTTTACAAGCAGATCGCCAGGTTGATATACCCACTGGTCAGTTGATCTTTGGTAGAGGTGTCAGATGTGCAGTAGAAGATGCCTATCTTGAATCTCCTCAAAGTGAAAGAGTTCATTCCTCATCAGAGTTTGATATGCTAGATGCTCCATCTGCTACTATTGAGTCATCATCAAGTGACAAAAATCCAACAAGGGGTCCACTACTACATAGAATATCTACCAAGTAACCTGGACTTTAGGGTCATTAGGTTTGCTAGGCAACCTAGCTATCAAGTATTGCTAGGTACACTAGTTGATCTTTGGTAGAGGTGCCAGATATGCAGCAGAAGATGCCTATCCTGAATCTCCTCAAAGTGAAAGAGTTCATTTATCCTCATCAGAGTTTGATATGCTAGATGCTCCATCTACTAGTGAGTCATCATTAAGTGACAAATCCAATGAGGGGTCCACTACTACATAGGATATATACCAAGCAACCTTGAATGAGCCAATAGAGACTCAGGAAAGGATAAGGAATGTGGATGTAATTGAGTTAGACTTTTGCACACTGAATGATTCATGGCCAATTAAATTAGGGTCCATGCTCAATTTGCAAGAGAGGAATGACTATGTGTCCTTGATTCAAGAATTTTGCAACATCTTTACTTAGAACTATGACGAGTTGAGAGGCATTCCTCTTAGTGTGGCTGTTCATACTATCTTGGAAAAGATAAAGGTTATAGTCATTATGAGCTTGCTACGTACTCCAAAAGAGGTACACAACTTTCTATCATTAGTGGGATATTATCAGAGATTTATCAATGCATTGGTAGAAAGAGCATTTCCATTAAGGAACCTCCTATCTTTTAATTGTTTGTTTGAGTGGAATGAAGCTTGTCGAGTATCCTTTAAGGATATGAAGTAGGAACTAGCAAAAGCTCCAATCCTAAAAGCACCCAGAAGAGGTGAAGTTTTCTATATCTTTTTAGTAGCCACAATGCATAGTATCAACTGTTGTTTAGCCCAAATTTGGAAAGAGAAATGGTATCATCCAATTTCCTTTGCTAGCAAGAAGTTGGGGATATCTAAAGTCAATTATACATACATAGAGAAATTATCAAGAATCACGTGGTGGGGGACTTGCTTGAGCTGCTGTGCCAAACACACACTACATACACAAGAGGAAGCTCACTCAAGAACACAAGAAGAGAAATGGAGGCCAAAACGTTTTCTTGCTAATTTTTTCTTCTTCTTCCACACACTATACAATATACAAAAAGTATAGATAAGATACAACATAAAGGAAAGTGGCCTTCTAAGTCAAACTGTGCATAACCGACTACACTAATTGATTGGCATTATATCTTTGCCAATTGTAGGTAGGTGTAACAAACTAAATACAATAAGTGATAAGTCAGTGGCCATGTGAGTATCATAATGACCACCAATGTGCTAAGTATAGGTGTACGGACTTATCTAGCCAGGCGGTCCATCATCAATGTCCGCACATGTTGAGCTTGCCATCTCAACACTCCCCCTCAAGCTCAAATCTAACTCTGCAACTCCAAGTAAGCTTCGAAACTTTCAAAGCTTCTCTACACCCAATGGCTTTGTGAAAATGTTAGCCATCTGATCCTCTGCGCTTACATATACCAAGTCAATCTCTCCTTCAAGTACCTTCTCTCTCACAAAGTGGTAGTGCACATCAATGTGTTTTGTCATAGCATGGAACATTAGATTCCTAGCTAACTATATGCTGCTCATATTGTCACAATGAATGACAACTAAACCATCTCCATGCACATCCAAATCACCTAATAAATTTTGCAATCATACCACCTCACATGCTGCCATAGCAGCACCTCTATACTCAATCTCTATACTACTCGATAAAGTAACTGTAGGTTTCTTTTTGCTGCTCCATGTAAGCGCTCCACTACTAAGGGAAAACATGAATCCACTAGTAGAACTTTTGTCTGACATGCTACCAGCCCAATCTGCATCTGTGTATCTAAAGACCTGTACGTCCTTACTTGCCTCATAAAAAATTCTATAATGTTAAGTGGTCTTCACATACCTCAATATACGTCTAACTGCATCCAAATGAGGCTTTCTAGGCATTTGCATAAACTGACTGACAAGGCCAACAACATAGCTCAAGTCTGGCCTTGTGATAGTCATGTAAATCAAACTCCCTACTATCCTTCTGAATATAATAGGGTCTTCTATCTCATCCCCAATGTTAGCACTCAACTTCACATTTTTCTCCAATGGTACTAAAAGAGGTTTACATGCTGTCATACCATACTTGGATAATATATCCAAGCCATACTGCCTTTGGGATAGCCATATACCATCATCACATTTGATCACCTCAATACCAAGAAAATATCTCAAATCACCCAAATCTTTCATCTCAAACTTCTTCTTCAAGAAGTCCTTAACTTCAGCAATCCCATTGTCACTATCACTTGTAATAATCAAGTCATCCACATAGGTGACTATGATGACCAAACCTGCATCTCCCTTTCTCACATAAACTGAGTGATCAACATCAGAAATACAAAATCCAATATTGACAAGATACTCTCCAATCTTGTCAGACCATGCTCTAGGTGTTTGCTTCAGCCCATAAAGCACCTTCTTTAACCTGCACACATATGTGGGATGCTCTAAAACCTCATAACATGCTGGCTGCTCTATATACACTTCTTCTTGCAATTCACCATGCAAGAAGGCATTCTTAACATCCATTTGCTACAAACTCCAACCTTTGGCTATTGCCAAGGAAATCACACACCTAACAGTTGCCATCCTAGCATTGGATTGAATGTCTCTTCATAACCTATGCCATATGTTTGAGTATAGCCTTTTGCAACCAGCCTAGCCTTATACCTACTAACTGAACCATCTACATTATGCTTGACTTTGTAAACCCACTTATAGCCAATAGCTTTCTTACCCTTAGGTAAGGTTACCAAATCCCAAGTCTTATTAGCTTCTAATGCAGCCATCTCCTCATCCATTGTTGCATCCCAATGAGTATGACCAACAACATCCTCAAAACAAGTGGGCTCAACATCCTCAACTAGTTTCACCATATAGGCATAATGGTGAGCTACATAGCCTTTAAAACCAAATCTTTTAATAGGGTATCTAACCCTGCTAGATCTGCGTACCATCGGATCACTCAATGGAGCCTTTACATTACTATGAGCTCTCTGTACACTTGGTGTCTTGACTGAAGGAATACCAAGCTCATCATCCAAACTCTCCAAACCACTAGAATCTTCATCAAATCTCAAATTATTGATAGATACATCATTACCATCCAGCATTGTCTTCTTTTCTTTGTCCTTTCCTGCAACACTTATAGATCCACCTGAAGATGTGGGGCTACTCCTTAGTCTCCCAGACCAAGGGCTCATTGTAGGTATAGTACCAGATGATTTTGGTCCACTAAGACTTTGTGATTCTTTTTTTTCTTTCTGCACATAGCTATCCTGATAATTATCATCATCTAATACATCACCATCAAGTGCATACCAGCTGCCCATCTGATCAAAGATAACATCCCAGCTCACTCTGAAGTCACCTGTTGACAGGTTATAACAGTGATACCCTTTCTGCTCTAAAGAGTATCGAATAAAAATACATTTTTCTACCTTTGGATCAACCTTCTTCTGTAGCTCATCTGGCACATGAACATATACAACACATCCAAATACCTTCAAGTGTGTTACATTGGGCTTCTTGCTAGTAAAGCATTGTTTAGGAGTCATCCCATGACCTGTAGCTGTGGGGGTTCTCTTCATAATATAGACAGCACTATGGACAGCTTCAGACCAATTTTTTTTTGGCATATTCTTTTTAGCCATTAATGCCCGTGCAACTTCTACAATATGCATATTTTTTCTTTCTGCAACCCCATTTTGCTGTGGGATATACTTGCAAGTAAATTGCCTTTTTATCCCATCAGTCCTCAAGAAGCCACTAAACTGATTAGAAAGTTACTCTCCCCCTCCATCTAATCTCAAGCACTTCACTTTTAATCCTATTTCTGTTTCAACAGTTGCCTTAAAAGATTTGAAGTGCTCAAACACATCACTCCTTTCCTTCATGAAGTATACCCACAACTTCTTTGAACAGTCATCAATAAATTTGACAAAGTATTTGCTGCCACCAAGAGATACATTCTGTGTAGGCCCCCAAACATCAGTATGCACTACATCAAGTATTTTTCTACTCACTTCTCTGTCATGCAAGAAGGGTTGTCTTGTCCGCTTACCAAACTTGCATGCTTCATAGACTTTATGCAATTCTGCAACTCTAAAAGAAGGCAACCTTGTAACCAATCCTCTGGACTGCATTAATTTCAGCCTTTGCACATTTGCATGTCCAATATGTTTATGCCATATTTCAATATCTACAACTACTCCTTTTCCTTTAGCATCCATTGCAAGAATTCTAGCATCTAAAGTGAACATGCAGCCAACTCTACTTCCTTTTGCAACTAACCTGCACTTATCATTAAAGTCTTCTACAAAATAACCTTTTGCATTGAATCGGACCTACAACCTCTGCTCTACCATTTGGCCAACAGACACTAAATTCTTTGTGATTGATAGCACATGTAATACATATGTCAGACTCTTTGTCTCGCATCATACAAGGACAAGGGAACCTTTTCAATGTGTGAAATTGGGTGGCATGAATCATCACCCGTCTGCACATAACTTGGATTTTGTAAGTCCTACATCTCTCCAAACCATTCAACATGATTGGTCATATGATTAGATGCACCTCAATTGTCAAGAATCGCGTGGTGGAGGGGGTTGCTCAAGATGCTGCGCTGAACACACACAGAATGCACAAGGAGAAGCTCACTCAAGAGACAAGAAGAGAGATGGAGGCCCAAAACGTTTTCTTGCTGGTTTCTTCTTCTTCTTCCACACTCTTTACAATGTACACAAAGTATAGATAAGATACAAAATAAAAGGAAAGTGGCCTACTAAGTCAAAACAATGCATAACCGACTACACTAGTCGACTGGCGCTATAATTATGCCAGCTGTAAATAGGTGTAACAACCTGAATATAATAAGTAATGAGTCAGTGGCCATGTGAGAGTCATAATGACTACCGACGTGCTAAGTGTAGACGTGTGGATCCATCTAACCAGGTGGTCCATCATCAATGTCCGCATGTGTTGAGCTTGTAATCTGAACACTCCCCCTCAAGCTCAACTGCAACTCTGCAACTCCAAGTAAGCTTCGAAACTTTTGAAGCTTCTCTGTACCCAATGCCTTCATGAAGATGTCAGCTATCTGATCCTATGTGCTGACATACACCAAGTCAATCTCACCTGCTAGTACCTTCTCTCTCACAAAGTGGTAGTGTACCTCAATATGTTGTCACAATAAATGACAACTGGACCTTCCACCTGGACATCCAAATCAGCTAATAGCTTTTGCAGCCATACTACCTCACATGTTGCAACAGCAACACCTCTATACTCAGCCTCTGTACTCGACAAAGCAACTGTAGATTGCTTTTTGCTGCTCCATGCAACTGCTGCACTACCAAGAGAGAACATGTATCCACTGGTAGATCTTCTATCAGACATACTACCAGCCCAATCTGCATCTGTGTATCCAAACACCTGTACATCTGTACCTGCCTCATAGAAAAGTCCATAATGTAATGTGGACTTCACATATCTCAATATGCGTCTGACTGCATCCAAATGTGGCTTTCTAGGTACTTGCATAAACTGACTCACAAGACCAACAGCGTAGCTCAAGTCTGGCCTTGTAATGGTCATGTAGATCAAACTCCCCACTATCCTCCTGAACATAGTAGGGTCTTCTATCTCATCCCCAACATCAGCACTCAGCTTTACATTCTGCTCCAACGGGACTGAAAGTGGTTTGCATGCAGTCGTACCATACTTGGACAACATATCCAAGCCATACTGTCTTTGGGATAGCCATATACCATCATCACATCTGATCACCTCAATGCCAAGGAAGTACCTTAGCTCACCTAAATCCTTCATCTCAAACATCATCTTCAAACAGCCCTTGACTTCAACAATTCCACTATCACTATCACCTGTAATAATCAAGTCATCCACATAGATGACTATGATGACCAAACTTGCATCTCCCTTTCTCACATAAAGTGAGTGATCAGCATCAGAAACATAAAAGCCAATATTGACAAGATACTCTCTAATCTTGTCAGACCATGCTCTAGGTGCTTGCTTGAGCCCATAGAGTGCCTTCTTCAACCTGCACACATACGTGGGATACTCTAAATCTTCATAACCTGCTGGCTGATCCATATACACTTCTTCCTGCAAGTCACCATGCAAGAAGGCATTCTTTACATCCATTTGCTGCAACCTCCAACCTTTGGCTGCTGCCAAAGCAATCACACATCTGACAGTTGCCATCCTAGCAATTGGACTGAAGGTTTCATCATAATCTATGCCATATGTTTGGGCATAGCCTTTTGCAACCAGCCTAGCTTTGTACCTGCTAATAGAACCATCTGCATTGTGCTTAATCTTATAAACCCACTTACATCCAATAGCTTTCTTTCCCTTCGGCAATGATACTAGATCCCAAGTCTTATTGGCCTCTAATGCAGCCATCTCCTCATCCATTGCTGCATCCTAATGAGCATGACCAACAGCCTCCTCAAAACATGTGGGCTCAACATCCTCAACTAGTTTCACCATATAAGCATAATGGTGAGCTGCATAACCCTCAAAACCAAATCTTTTAACAAGGTATCTCACCTTGCTAGACCTGCGTACCACTGGATCACTCAATGGAGTCTTTGTATTAACACGTGCTCTCTGCACACCTGGAGTCCTCACTGAAGGAATACCAAGCTCATCATCCAAGCTCTTCGAGCCACTGGATTCTCCATCAAGAACTACATCAATGCCTTCTAACACTTTATTCTTTCCTTTGTCTTTACATGTAGTGCTACTAGATGCACTCGAAGATATAGAGGTACTCCTTAGTCTCCCAGACCAAGGACTACCAGATGATGTCTCTGGTCCACTAAGAGTCCGTGATTCTTGCCTTTCAGCTTGCACATGAGTGTCATGATCATCATCAACATCCAATGCATCACCACTAGATGCATACCAACTGCTCATTTCATCAAAGATGACATCCCTGCTCACTCCAAACTTACATGTGACAGGGTTGTAACATCGATACCCTTTCTGCTCTAAAGAGTATCCAATAAAGACACACTTTTCAGCTTTTGGATCTAGTTTCTTCCGCAACTCATCTGGCACATGAACATACGCAATGCAGCCAAATACTTTCAAGTGTGAAACATCAGGCTTATTACCTGTAAAACATTCTTCGGGAGTCATACCATGAACTGCAGCTGTGGGAGTTCTGTTCATAATATAAACAGCAGTATGAACAGCCTCAGACAAAAAATGCTTAGGCATATTCTTTTCAGCCATCAATGCGCGTGCAACTTCTGCAATATGCCTGTTTTTCCTTTCTGCAACCCCATTTTGCTGTGGGGTATACCTGCATGTGAACTGTCTCTTTATCCCATGAGACCTCAGAAAATCACTGAACTCATTTGAGAGGTACTCTCCCCCTCCATCTGACCTCAGGCACTTTACTTTCAAGCCTGTTTCTCTTTCAACTGCAGCCTTGAAAGTTCTAAAGTGCTCAAAAGCTTCACTCTTTTCCTTCATAAAATATACCCACAGCTTTCTAGAACAATTATCAATGAATGTGACAAAGTATGGACTGCCTCCAAGAGATACATTTTGTGTAGGCCCCCAAATGTCTGTATGCACAACATCAAGGATATTTCTGCTTACATCTCTGTCATGTGAAAAGGGTTGTCTTGCCTGCTTACCAAACTGACATGCTTCACATACCTTCTGAAATTCTGCAACTTTAAAAGTAGGCAAACCTGTAACCAACCCTTTGGACTGCATTAATTTCAGCCTTTGTACATTTGCATGTCCAATGCGTTTGTGCCAAATTTCAATGTCTGCAACAACACCTTTTCCTTTGGCATACATAGCCGCATTCATAGTAGGAATTCCAGCATCTAGAGTGAACATACGTCCAACTCTACTTCCCTTTGCTACCAATCTGCACTTGTCATTGAAGTCTTCTACAAAGCAGTCCTTTGCATTAAATCTGACTTGCAGCCCTTGCTCTACCATTTGACCGACTGACACCAAGTTCTTTGTAATAGATGGCACATGTAATACATCTGAAAGACTCTTTGTCTTACCATCATGCAAGGACAAGGGAACTTTTCCAATGTGTGAAATTGGGTGGCATGAGTCATCACCCGTCTGCACATAGCTTGCATTCTGCAAATCCTACATCTCTCCAAACCATTCTGCATGGTTGGTCATATGATTGGATGCACCTGAATCAACATACCAAACATCTTCATGTGTTCCCTTTCCTGTAACAGCATTCATCATATGCTGCATAATGAACAAACGTTCATTTTTGTCTTCATTCTGTCGTGAAGACGATGCATAGTTTCCTTGCTACAACTTACCACTGCGGATATCATCTCTCTTAGCATAACATTGGGCTGCAATATGACCTGTTTTGCCACAGTAGTGGCACACAATACCAGAGTTGTTAGAACCTCTGTTCTGCCATCCACCTCTTCCTCTAAAGCTCCCCCTGCCTCTAAAGTTACCACGACCTCCTGAAACCTGCATATCGCCAAATTGCTTATTCAATCTGTTTTGCTGGTTGTCACTACCACGTCCTGTACCACGGCCTCTTGAAGAGAACCTGCCACGTCTCCTTCCAGAACTGGAGTAGAAAGCTTGGACCTGTTCACCACTTCTTTCAGATGTCTCACTCTGCATGTTGATCTCTTCAGTGATCATAAGGGAGACCAATTCATCGAAATCTGGAAATGGCTTTCTGACATATACGGAAGTTACAAAAGACTTCCAAGCCTTTTCATTGTTAAGTCCACCCAAGGTAGACGGCACCAAATCATCATCATCGGGCATTGCATCAATCGCTGCCAATGCATCTGCAATGCTTCTTACCTTCAGTGCATACTCATTGATAGACATCTTCCCTTTGTTTAATGTATTCAACTCTTGCTTGAGTTGAATCTTTCGTGCCTTTGTATTTACAAAAAATATACTTTCAAGTATGGTCCAAGCTGCATATGAATTCTCTGCATTTCTAATGTGTCCCAGCATATTATTGTCAATTACTGCAGACAACCAATACATGACCTTTTTATCCTTTGCATTCCATTCTTTCCGTGCCTTTGTCTCTTCTGCAGTTGGAGGATCACTCATCTCCGGCTCCTTTTCTTCACCTGAAACGAACTCATAGAGGCCTTTTCCAATAAGGAAGTTCGTGACACGGAACTTCCATGAAGGGTAGTTGTTCTTGTCGAGCTTCTCAATGATGGGGCTTCCACTATTCTCTGCCATTATCACAAAATTAATACCAAACAGCAAGCAAATCTTCTGCAACCCTTGACCTGTAGTGCACAACAATACACCAGACAGTCTTTTTCACTGTCTGCTCAACAATACATGCAATCTGCAACCAGTTTGCAGATAAACCTTGTGTTTACTCACTGGTAAACACCTTTGAACTTACATATCTGAAATCTGTAACCTGCGCACCCACATTCGGTCAATACAGTCGAAGTCACAGCGTACCCTGAAACTGTTGTCTGCAACCTTGCGACTCTAAAACGGGCCCTGAAACGGCCTAAGATGCCCAAAATAACTGTGGATAAGCCCTGAAGGGCTTATCTGTAGAATACACAGTGCTCTTCGCGCACACCAAATCTCACTGCAATCTGAGATTTTTGCTCTGCCCTGCTTCCAGTGCCTCCACAGGCACTATCCAAGAGAAAGAGTTGAAGGATGGGAGAGCTTCTTACCCGTGGCTTGCTTGCTCGAACCTTGCTTCTTCTCCTTTGCTTCAACCTTCGAAATCAGCCTCTCTCAATGGCGGGGCTCTGATACCATGTCAAGAATCACGTGGTGGAGGGGGTTGCTCAAGATGCTACGCTGAACACACACAGAATGCACAAGGAGAAGCTCACTCAAGAGACAAGAAGAGAGATGGAGGCCCAAAACGTTTTCTTGCTGGTTTCTTCTTCTTCTTCCACACTCTTTACAATGTACACAAAGTATAGATAAGATACAACATAAAAGGAAAGTGGCCTACTAAGTCAAAACAATGCATAACCGACTAAACTAGTCGACTGGCGCTATAATTATGCCAGCTGTAAATAGGTGTAATAACCTGAATATAATAAGTAATGAGTCAGTGGCCATGTGAGAGTCATAATGACTACCGACATGCTAAGTGTAGACGTGTGGATCCATCTAACCAGGCAGTCCATCATCAATGTCCGCATGTGTTGAGCTTGTAATCTCAACATCAATCCACATACCATACATCATCATGTGTCCCCTTTCCTGTAACTGCATTCATCATATGCTGCATAACAAACATACACTCATTTTTGTCTTCATTCTGTCGTGAAGACGGTGCATAGTTTCCTTGCTGCAATTTATCACTGCGAACATCATCCTTCTTAGCATAGCAATGGGCTACAATATGGCATGTTTTGCCACAATAATGACAAATAATAGCAGAATTTCTAGAACCTCTATTCTGCGCATCCACCTCTTCCTCTAGAGCTCCCCCTACCTCTAAAGTTTCCTGGCCTCCTGAAACTTGCATTTCACCAAATTGCTGATTGAACCTATTTTTCTGGTTATCGCCAGCACATCCTGTACCACGGCCTCTTGAAGAGGATCTACCACGTCCCCTTCCTGAACTTGAGTAAAATTCTTGAACCTGTTCACCATTTTTTTCAGATGGGTCACCCTGCGTATTGATCTTTTTGGTAATCATGAGAGAGATCATCTCATCAAAATCTGAAAATGGTTTTGGTACGTATACTGAAGTAACAAATGATTTCCATGCCTTCTCATTATTAAGGCCACTCAAAGTGGATGAAACCAAATCATCGTCATCAAGCATTGCATCAAACGCTACTAAAGCATCTGCAATGCTTCTCACCTTCAACACATACTCATTGACAGATATTTTTCCTTTCTTCAAGGCATTCAACTCTTGCTTGAGTTGAATCTTTCGTGCCTTTGTATTTATTGAAAACATGTTCTTAAAAATTGTCCAAGTTGCATGTGAAGTTTTTGCATACTTGATATGTCCCAACATCGTATTATTAGTGACTACAGATAACCACTACATCACCTTTTTGTCTTTTGCATTCCATTCTTTCCATGCTTTTAATTCATCTGTAGTCGCAGGGATACCCAGCTCTGGCTCCTTTTCTTCACCTGAAACAAACTCATAAAGGCCTTTTCCAATGAGGAAGTTCGTCACACGGAACTTCCATGAAGGGTAGTTGTTCTTGTCAAGCTTCTCAATAATGGGATTTCCATTGTTCTCTGCCATTATCACAAACAAGGATACAACACAACAAGCTAGTCTTCTGCAATCTTTCACAACACATGCGCATCAATATACCAAGCAACATTTTTCACTGATTGCTCAATACTACATGCAATCTACAACCTGTTTGTAGATAAACCTTATGTTTTTTTCTTGCAAACACCTCAAAAAATTATAGATTGGAAATTTGTAACCTGTGCACCCACTTTCGGTCAATGCAGTCGAAATCACAATGTACCCTAAAACTGTTGTCTGCAATGTTGCGGCTCTAAAACGGGGCTTGAAACGGCTTTAGACACCCAAAATAAATGCGAGAAGCCCTAAAAGACTAATCTACAGAATATACAGTGCTTTGCATGCACACCAAATCTCACAATAATATGAGATTTTCACTCTACCCTACTTTTGGTGCCTCCACAAGCACTATCCAAGAGAGAGAGTGAAAGAATGGGAGAGCTTCTTACCTGTTGCTTGCTTGCTCAAACCTTGCTTCTTCTCCTTCACTTCAGCCTTCAAAATCAGCCTTTGTTAGTGGTGCGACTCTGATACCATGTCAAGAATCGCGTGGTGGGGGACTTGCTTGAGCTGCTGTGCCAAACACACATTGCATACACAAGAGAGATGGAGGCCAAAACGTTTTCTTGCATATTTTTTCTTCTTCTTTCACAAACTATACAATATACACAAAGTGTAAATACGATACAACATAAAGGAAAGTGGCCTTCTAAGTCAAACAGTGCATAATCGACTACACTAATCGATTGGCGTTATATCTTTGCCAGCTGTAAGGTAGGTGTAACAAACTAAATATAATAAGTGATAAGTCAGGGGCCATGTGAGTATCATAATGACCACCAACGTGCTAAGTGTAAGTGTGCATACTCATCTAGCCAGGCGGTCCATTATCAATATCCGCACGTGTTAAGCTTGCCATCTCAACAGAAATTGTGCCTTGGAATGGTTTTTGTGATGAAGAAATTTAGGCATTATATTCTCTATAAGAAGATGATATTCTTCACAAAGGCAAAATGCCTTAGATTGTTGTTGAATAAGTTGTAGTCGCATGACCGTTTAACAAAGTGATTAATCACTTTTTAGGAGTTTGTTTATGAGATTAGGAGCAAGCCACTAAAGCTGCAGGGTATTGTGGAATGTCTTGTGGATTTTGGGGAGCCAAAGGAGGCTGAAGAAAGTGACATGGAAGGTCTATTTAAGATCGATACAACTTTCATTTCTTCTTCAGATGCAACTATAACACATTATTTATCTATAGGAGGATTTGGGGTTACTTTATGGAAGTCTTAAAAGAGAAAGATTAAATAATAAGCATTACGATTTTTGATTATAGTGGGTGTCTTGTATTGGAGAGGAGTAGATGATATCTATCACTGATGTGTAGCATTTGATGAGATACCATTTATTCTTGAGGAACGCCATGATTCATGATGTGGGGGACATTTTGATGGGTGGCTTACCGCCCAAAAAACTCTCTGTGCAGCATTGGATATTGGTGGTCATCGATTTTCCAAGATGCTTTTAATTATGTTAAGCATTGTGATGTCAATCAAAGACATGATGAGAGGAAAAATCGTTAGTGGCCTCTAAACCCTATTTTGGTTATGTTACCCTATGACAAATGGGGTATTGATTTTGTGGGACCAATATACCCTTCATCAACTATGTGAAAAGTGTATATTATCATAGCAATGGGCTACTTTACAAAGTGGATTGAAGCTCAAGCAACGGTGAAGGATAATGCTAAGGAGATGGTTAGTTTCATTATGGAGCGAATTGTTTGCCATTTTGGTCCACCCAAGGAGATAGTGTCTAATCGAGGGACGCACTTCTTGAATAAAGTTATAGTAGCTTTGATTGAAGCTTTGAAGATTAAGCACAAAAAGACTACCCCGTATAATCCTCAAGCAAACGGTGAGGTTGAAAGAACAAATAAATAGTTGTGGGAAATTTATCCAAGATAGTATTGAAAAGTAAGCGCGATTGGGTTTAGAATTTCTATGTGGTAGTGTGGGCTTACAATACGACATTTAAGAGAGCTACATGCCACATCCTGTTCAAGCTAGTGTATGGGGAAGAGTGTGTTTTGCCATTGGAAATAGAGTTGCCCACTATGCGATTTGCTCTCAATCATTTGTTGCGAGAGGCAAAATTGTTACAAGAAAGATCTACTTCTCTAGCACATCTTGATGAGATTCAGTTGTAGGCTTTGCTACATCAAGAAGTAGGAAAGAAAAGAATGAAATCCCTTCATGACCTTTGGGCTAAGAAGTAAAAAATTTTGAAAGGTTAGCTGGTGCTATATTATGATTCTCGGCGTGAGATATTCCCAGGTAAGTTGAAACCCAAGTGGGATGGACCATACAAGATTTTACATTTAGGAAAGAATGGCTCTACAGCCCTTCTAGCAGATTTGCAAGGGGTAGAGCTTAAGAGTTAAGTTAATTTTAATAAGTTGAAGCCTTACTATATGTAAGGGCTGATGTTGGGCTTGGTGCCTATATAGGCCCTTCAGGATTCAACTTTAATTTGCAGTTGGTACTTGTAACGTGTCCCCCCCATCCACTTATAGGACACGTCTTAGCAACCCATCGGGAAGTGAGTCTAGAAAGCGCCGCCCGGCACTCCCAAGGAATGACACAAGTTTTGCGATCTAGGTCTTCCCGAGTCTACCACGAAGCAGAAGCATTCTAGCCGTTCCCACTTAGGACTGACCTGAATCAGGGTTTTCCTAATGGTCAAGTTCCTACGAGGTAGCTAGTGTCGAGCCCTAGACGAACTACTTTACGCAGAAACATCAAGGTCAAAGCAGATTTATACTACACTTGGTTCAAGGAGAATAGGAAATGAGAGGGATGCGAAGCTTGACCTCTCTGCCCGTAAGGCATAGTCCCATTCCATTCCCCTAAAACAATATAAATCGAGACTCTAGCACTCTAGATTCTAGGTCATTGTTACCTTGATGTCAATTCCTTTGAGAAAAGTTCCTAGCCAACCGGGATCACCCTTCCGTAGGATGGACCCAAGGTCGTGTCCATCGCACTTTCCTCGGTTGCTTTAGTTATCTAATTACCTAGCACATTTAGTTTGACAAGTAAAAACAACTTTCTTAATTAACCAAATTAATCACTGGTTCCTTCACGTAACTTAAGCACTGACACTAAAAAACAATGTCAAGCAAGTTCATTTTTCAACATTTGATCTTTATTTATCAATCTTTGGAATACATCAATAAACCTACCCGAAGGCAATTCCAGCAATCCTCAGGGATCGCTATTCCAAATTCCGCTCGTTGACTAGTATAGGGGCCTCGATATCCCATCTCGAGTCACGTCGGCCTCTTGTGCAAGATCCAGAGGCAAGGGATTTACGACCAGAGTCTCCCCTGACACCCAAGCGTCCTCCTGCTCCAAGTAGCACCCACAGAGAGACCTCTCGCGGTGGGTTCGATCCACGTACCCATCTCGAGTCATGTCGACCTCGAGATCCCATCTCGAGTCACATCGGCCTCTTGTGCAAGATCCGGAGGCAAGGGATTTATAGCTAGAGCCTCCCTTGGCACCCAAGCGTCATCTTGCTCCAAGTAGTACTGATAGAGAGACCTCTCACGGCGGGTTCGGTCCATGTACCCAGAGCGGCTAACAACCCCCTTGGATAGGGTCAGATAGACAGTCGGAGGTAACTGGTACTACCTCTCCCTCTAGGATTTTAACCTGAAGCATTAGTTGTTTTTCCTGAATTAATTCCTTGAGCAAAGAAGTACAAACAGTGCACCTATGTGTACAATCAAGAACATTCTAATGGTCGTTTGTACGGCCAATTGCTAAGGTGTGATTTCTTCTCCCCGAATGCTTCCAGCATTCAATCCTGAATCAATTGAGACTTGGCAAGATCCCAAGGGCTTCATAAGCTGCGTTACTTATTTACCCTCTTTTCTTGGGTTAGGGTTTATACCCTATTGACCCAAATTGTCAATACCTTAGGTTTCCTTATATTTAAGGTCAATAAATCCTAGGCAACCTCGTCACCCTAACTTGGTTGGTCAACTGCTTTCTTGGCAAATTTGTAACTCCCCTAGCTTGGCAGTTAAGTCCAAGGAAGAGTGATGTAGTAGGATGACTACTTATCCTCTAGAAAATTTAGACTTGTACTTAGAACTCACCAAACTTGGTCTAAGGAGTGGCAATACTATTTAGACACAAGACTATATGACGTTGCAGCTTGTTGCACGAGATAGGTGTCAACGCCTAACTTGTGGAGATTATTTTCTCCTCACACGGTATTCCTTGGTCAAGAATACCTTTGATCAAGATGTAGGGTTTGAGAGTCCTATTGACCGAATCCAAAACCTAACCCTACTAGGCCGATAAATGTTTTGGCCCTAGGGTTCCTAGATTCCTTGCGAAAGTCTAGCATTTGGTCAACTGATCCTTAGGGTGAGAACCCTAGATTATTCTTGCACGGGCGATTAGACAATCCTAACATTTTGAGAATGTGGGTAGGACCTTTGAGATCGGAAATATTAGATCGGCATCCTAAGTGTGATACTAGGCAGAATTTTGACATAACTTAACCCTAACTAGCACATTGAGGTGACCAACATATGCTAACTAATCATGAATTTCCTGTAGGCTACTTATTTACGCGAATTACTTAATTGATCTAACCAACCCATGATTTAAGATGATCTTTCCTTTTAAAGATGCAAATAATTTCTTCTAAATTTGCAAATACTTTCCCCTAAAAGATGTAAGTAACTGCAAGATAGGTGAGATGCATCATTCAATGCAATTTCGAGATCAAAGACCTTTTTACCTTTATGAGACTAAGGGATCTATAGTGATCTTTCTTTCCCTTGCCCTATACTATAGTGATTGATATTCAGAGCTAACTCTTATAAATCCTAATGTTGATGCATCAAAATCAAAGCTTTAATATTTTTAATGGAGATGCATTCAAACTTTGGTAAAAGAACTCCATGGATGAGTGAATGCCATGAGTCCATAATTGATTTGATCCTTCCTTTAGCACTTAACCCAACCTAGAATGTAACTATCATCGCATGCAATTTGCAAAGTACATAAATCCTTTCCATGCATTGCAACTATTCGGGCATCATTTAATGGCCGTCTATGATTATCTTATACACGAGCCACAACTAAGAATTTTCTACATAAGTGCATTTTGTGTTTATGCCCTATCCTTTGCAAGATGCAACAAGGATGCCTTTGCACAAATTCCATCTTTAAACTTATGCATCATACGTTCGAAAATGCAGCTACTCATGACCACGAAAGTGCAAGCAAATGCAAGCACTCGACATGCCACTAAACTTTGTAAATCGAATGAGTAAATGCATTTAAATTTCCCTACAAGAATTAAAGACATGATTAATGCATCCTTTCATGCGGGAATATTATCGGAACCTGGGCATTAAGAATCAGGGCATTGTCCACTCGCGTACTCGGGTTGGAAGCTCCCGCGTGTGCTCCTCTCGCCTTTTGTTTAGGAGCCATTGATGCAGTAACTTTTGAATCAACGAACTTCCCCTCGGCTTTCTTACGCATTTTGAAGTCACTCTGCCCGAGATTCTCCTCTTCCGCACAGAAAATGGGGCTTTGCAGTCATGGTTTTGAAAAATCGGGGACACGGGGTGAACAAGGCCTAGGGAAGCCTTAATAGAAGCTTCCAATAGAATCTTCCAAGCTTCTGGGGAACACGAAAATGATGTGGATGGAGAAGATGATGAGGATGAAGATGGCGATGATGATGATGATGATGATGATGATGATGATGATGATGATGATGATGATGATGATGAGGGCGGAGGAGGCAACAGCCTCCTGTGGCAACGGCGGTAGCTCTCAGGCAGCAGGCAGCAGCTTCATGGCGATGGGCAGCTCATCATGGCCCCCTCCCAAGCTTGGTGGGGGGGTGGGTTTATATGCTGAAGGTGGGGGAGGGGGGGTAGCCACACAAGTGGCGGGTTGCATGCCTCCTCCCCAATCCCCTCCACCACTCACTCATGCTCATACTCCCTCTCCCCACCATGCAACAGCTGAAGGGGAGGGAGTTAATATAAAAAAAATTACAAAAATTATCCATTTTTTTCCCGTGAAGGGGTGTTCACACGCGGGCTTGCAATTTTTAGCCATGGACTCTTATGCACAATGCGGACTGGAGTTTGTTAGTGGCTCAAGGACGGAGCACTTAGCCTAAGGTTTTTCGTTAATATTTCATTGCGGAAATATTACAGTACTAAGACACGTGCGGATGGGATGAATCATTCCATATCTGGAGCAGCTGTATCTTGAGAAACATTACCACCAAGGTCATGTGATTTGGTGGAGTAAGGGGTATAATTAGGTTATTGAGTGGCAAGGCGGATCTTTTACATGGAAGATTAAGGTCTATTGCCACCATTATCAATGAATTCTGACTAACATTCCTATTGAGTTTAATGAGGAAGGAGGGATTGTACGTGTTATACATCCTCTCTCTCTGCTTGACTTTGATTATCATAAGTAGGAGTGAGCTGGTTAGTTGGACTATCACTAAAGATTGGGTTTATACTCTATATTTTGACGGAGCTTCGAGAGGGCCCGCTAAACATGCGAGCATTGGTATGGTCATTAAAGACCCCTGAAGTAGGGTTGTCATGAAGATGGGAGTCTATTTAGAACATTCTTTTACTAATAATATGGCAAAATACAAGGCCTTGATCATGGGGTTGAATATAGCTTGATGTGGTGGTATTTGTCAATTATTGGCTAAAGGTGACTCACAGTTAGTACTCAATCAGCTGAATGGGACCTATAGTGTGCGGGATCCCATTCTACGAATGTACCATTGTGCAACCTTGGATATGTTGCATATTTTTGAGACAGTGACACTTGTCACCTAGTTCCTCGACAATGGAATTGGTTTGCGGATTCTCTTGCTAATTATGCTTTCATTGAAGATATCTTTTTCAATTGTGGCCCAGGGGAGATTTCACAATTACCTCCTAACATTAGACCTGGACTACTTTGGGGTCTTCTTGCTGACACGTCATATTTCAACTACCGATGGTTAGTTTGGGTTATGAGTCAGGTAGCAATTGAGTACCTTTCTACTCTGTCATCAAGGATGCATAGGATTGTGAATCGTCATATTTTTCAGACACCCCTTGTTGGTTATGCAGGGGGTTAGCTAATAACCTGATGCACTTAGTGTAGGATGATCTGAGAAGCCCTTATCCTTGTTCGATTATGTGCTTTAATAGAGTTATGTCAGGACCAAGGGTTTGTTTCAACAGTACGCTGCTGAATGTAGTAAAGTGGGCTATCTCTTAAGGCCACGAGGGCTAGTCCATTGGTCATTAGGGGAGTTTTGAGGTCTCGAAAATGCCCTGTAAGAGATCCTAGAGAGAGAAAACAATTTAAGAAATAAAATCATTTTATAGAATTTTTAAAAGGTTTATATTTTGGTAAGTTAAAATATCAAAATTCGTTAATGTCATTGTCATGATATTCTCGTGGTCACATCAAACCTAGAATCTAGGTCGCCATAAAGTTGGCAAAGGTTGTCATAATGAAGATCTTACCTCTCCTCATTAAAGTGAAAACTAATATTCAATTTGAATTTTGGTGGATACTCGATTGCCTCCCTCCATTGTTTCTCTCTTCTTTTTTTCTCCTCCTTAGTAGTCTCTTCTTTGTTTTTGTTCTTACTTCTAATCATATCCTTAGGTATGGATCAATCACCCAATGATCTCTGTAACTCAGCTATGGATCAATCATCCAATGATATCTGTAGCTCTCATAAAATACATCTCTATCATCTTCATATTGAGTTGGATAGTGAGTATGAACCAATAAGAAAGAGAAAAAAATATATCAGGGTTACAGAGTCTATGAAACATATATTGAGGTTTGAAGGAAAGAAGAATATTGATCTTTGGTTAGATGGAAAGCTATATCCCAAAGATCTTAGCAGAAATAGCACTCCTCCTTTCTATAATAGCTCATCATTAATGAAATTTATTGGTGATGGCTACAATGGATTTTTAGGTTATACACTTAACCTTGTTGAAAAGGATATCCTTGGACTAGAGAATCATCTTTTGATGAAACACAATATAGAGTTGTTGCAAAAGCTAGAGGATTGTCAACAAAAAATTCATTCATTGGAAAAGCATATCAAAGCTTATCAATGAAAGCAAACTTTATTAGGCCTTTAAAATTGACAAAGAGCTCTTAAAAATATTGAGAATCTCAAATGAGGAGAAGGAGGCTGTGGTAAAAGAATCCAAGCAGCAAGGTATATTTTTTTTCACTTTGAAAATCTTAAATATGGCTTTATTTAAATTACTTGCATTGATTTGTGATGTTAATTTTGCTTAGATCTCTTCTACAACCAAATGCAAGTGAAAGAGATTCTTTAAAAGTAGCTCAATTTTATTATCATCTTCTTCCTTTAGTAGTTTCAAAGGATATTTTGGAGAAGAAGAAATTTCAAAAGGCAAAGAAACAATGATTGGAGTCATTTGTAAAGGATAATTCTTTGGATTCTAAGTTAGTACAGAAGACACTGGATAGTATTGGTATCATTCGAGATGCTTATATGCAACTTTTCCAGCTTTTACAATCAAATATGAAGCAAGGACATGTACGCAATTGCATACTTCCGAAGCCATTTGTGGTTAGGACTATCAGACAGAGAGTTAATAACAAAGTGATGGGGATTCTAGGTGAGCCTTTTCATATCAAGGCTACCTTGAAGGGCAAGAAAAAGGAGGTTACATTCAATGAATTTAATAATATTTTCCTTGACTTGCCCACCCTACAATGCTTAATGATCAAATTTATGACTTGTCAGTAGCAGAGGCACAAGGAGTGGCTAGATTTGTGATTAAACTTGATGAAAGTGAGATTCTGAAATGTAAAAAATTGGAGAGAATCTCTATCACCTTGATGAATAGAGTACTTTCGTCAGGTCATTGCAATTACTCAACATCATTTAGTGTTCAATCTGAATATAACATCTGGTGACTAGGTGCATTTGAGGTAGATATTGAGAATTTTGATATATTATATTGGGTTTTTCATCAAACATCAATACCTAATATTATTCAAAGGCAACAAGCAGGAGGAGAGCTATTTGTTGAAGGATTTGGGAACTACAAGATTGAGTGGCACATAGCTGGTGACCTAAAGACACTCAAATGTATGTATAATGTATAAAAGGGAGCCAACTCGAGATCTCCTTGCTTATACTGCATGTCGCCAGCTACAGAGTTAAACTCAAGAAATTGGAATAGAGCTCCCTCTAAACATAATAAGGATCCACAGTTCAAACCAGTCTTGGACATTCCTTTAGCGAATGCCCATATTTGTACACTTCATGCACTTTTCAGGATAATTGAAAAGCTTGTTCATCTCTATATAGGATTTGCATGGAAAGTGAAGCCATTATCAACTAGAACAGATGCTATAACAAAGGTTGAAAAAGTTCTCTCTGCAATTGGTTTGCATGGTGGCAATGTTGTTATTGAACCAGATCTTCAGAAGTCTAAGGATGGTAATTGTGTCCCAAAAAAACCATCTATTGGTGGAGTGAAGGCTAGAAGGTTTCTAGGCTTTCATGGGAGACTTGGCAAGATAAACTCGAGAAATGGTGGCTCAACTATTAAATTTAATCAGTGGAAATCGCTACATAATGCAGTTAAGGATCACACTGATAATGGACAAGCTCGGAATAGAAAAGCTAAAGTCTGGGAAACACTAGACAAAGTGTTTTTTTATTGTGATAAGACTGAATGGAATGATGATGATCTCAAAGACTTTAAAAACCAATTGAACCTTTTCAAGAAGGCAATGACAAAAGCTTGGGGTGATCAACACTTTACTCACTATATGGTAAGAAGTTTGCATATGTCTATTTTTCCATTGTTGAACTCATATAATGTTTTTTAATAACTTTCTTCATTTTTTGACTATGCAGCATATTTTATACAACCATGCTCCATACTTTATGAAACAATATGGATCTCTATCTATTTGGTCAACCCAAGGTATGGAAAAATCACATTATCAAGCAAGAACAAAATATTTCAGACACACAAGACATGGAGGTGAAAGACACAAAGCCAAGAGTTTATTAGAGGTCTTTCAATGGTTCTATTGACAAATCTGGCATAAATTCAAGCTTAAAGATACAACCACATCAAGCAATACATCATCTTTAGCAAGGACTATACAAATTTTTACCTAAAGAAAAAAATAAAGATATTTAAATTATTGCGCAAAGCAAAGATTTACAGAATGGTTACAAACCAAACAAAGAGTTGGGAAAAGATGGGTTTCAAGAAACCCTTGATCTTTGGCATCTTCTAGTTTGATTGTGTTGCAGAAGAGTCCTTAGTTTTAGGCA
Organism: Lygodium microphyllum; assembly: GCF_053477565.2. Classification (NCBI taxonomy): domain Eukaryota; kingdom Viridiplantae; phylum Streptophyta; class Polypodiopsida; order Schizaeales; family Lygodiaceae; genus Lygodium; species Lygodium microphyllum. Next base: position 7,989,576 of record NC_141143.1, on the reverse strand, counting down.
CCTCGACAGGGCCTCCAGAGGAGTCCTTAGTTTCAGGCACCTCAACAGGGCCTTCAGAGGAGTCCTTGGTTTCAGGTAGCTCAACAGGTCCTCTAGAGGAATCTTTTGTTTCATCCCACTCAATAAGACCTCTATATTTCAAAAACTCCTATTTCTGATAGCCTAGAAGAAGCTTCAAATCCTTACTATCTCCTACATAAGAGAGAAAATAGGAGCCAAGAACTCCAAAATATCTAGCTCTAGATCCACTGTATCCAAGCATGAAGCCAAAAACTCTTATGGCTTCTTCCTTCTCCACTAAAATGATATTGTCCAAACCTCTGCTAAAAACTTGAGATCCAATTACCTTTGAGATAGCTTTCAAAGCCATCATTGGTAGACTTGGAGAGCTTGACAATCTACTATGATATATTACAATTGTTTGATTGTTTAAGTTTCCAATATAATGGCCAAGGCTTTGATTTTTCCCAAGCTTCATTGGCCTAGAGCCCTTGGCCCTTCCAAGAAAGTTGTTCATATCTTCAATCTCAATCTACACAACAAACCACAACAGTATAAGATATAAGTTATTTATCTATAATGCATAATAAAGTCTAACATAAACACAATGGGTAATTTTGAATTATATTTAATACCTTAGGGTATTCGTCTTCTTCGAGATGTGGACCTGCAAGAACTCTTCTTCTGTAGGTAGCCCCCCCTTTTCGTATTCTACGATCTGATTAATACATGTATGTAAGGCTATAGAGTTGTCTTGGAAATTCTCTCCCTCAACATCAAGACTTGCTAGTGGTTCTTGTTCATAACCTATAAAATTCATGTCATTTTGGCCCCAACCTGCAAGGATTTCTAAGCAATAATCTTCTCTAAGATCAAAAAGATGTTAAATATCATTTAACAACACATATCTCTTCTTGTTGATAAGATAAGTGGAAAATGTTGGAACACATGCAAGAGGACCTTCTTCATCAACCTGTGCACTTGGCTCGATCTCCTTTTCTTCCACCATTGTGATATTGTCACTCTTAAACAAACCTACATCAAAACCTTGGACAAGTTGATTCTCAATATCTTCTTGGAACATCTCCTTCTTCTCTTCGACCTCCTTATCCATACTTGCAATATCGTCTAGCTTTCCCTGTTGGGATATATATGGAGAAGAATTTTCCATGTACTGAAGATACACAATAAATCCAACGTCCTTGTGGATCAGAAGGCATTGGTGTTGATACTTGTGGAAAGGGCAACATGTTTCTCTCTTCTTGAATTCCTCATCAATGAGGTTGAACCTGCCTAGCAAAGTTGATCTAGCTGTACTGGTGGCTCCCATGACATCACTATAATGAACAAATCCATTGACTTCTAAACCTTGCACATGTCTATCATAAAAATATATGTACTCCTTAAGTTTATCTTCAAGATCATCCAATAACTCTTTCAAATCAAAAGGAACATTGAAAATTCTCCTGATATAGCTAAACTTGGAAGAATTTCTAGTTGTGTGCAAGAAATCAAAGAGCCTATCATCAGAAGTCTCCATTAGCTTCTCCTCATCCATTCCTTCCAAAGATAGCTTTCTCTTTGTCATCTTGACCAACAAAAGATTTATCCCTGCAAACAAACGAGAATGGAAACAATGTCCAATCAAACGAGATAGAACCATGGAAAAAGGACCCAAAATCGTGTTTCACAAGACAAAAGATTGAAAAATAAGAATTTTTTTAAAGTGACTGGTGAAACGCGAAAACAATGTCCAGAGGCAAAAGCCGGTGAAGAACTCACGTTTCACCAGACACTACTTGAAAACAAGAGTTATTTCAACATTTCACCGGTGAAACGCAACAGTTAGCAACACATCACTAACCAGAGACATTATTTTGTGTTTCATCGGTCAATAGATGCAGAACAAGAATAAAAGCATGAACTATGAATTAATTCTATTAAAACACAAAAATTTATGATAAAATCATTTCTGGAAGTGCCATGCTCCTTTTGAAAGACACACAGCACATGACATCTGTAATTTTTCAAGTGTTATTAAAAATTCTTTCTATACTAATCAATGAGATTTTGTTCAGATACTTGTAATAACAAAATTTTGTTACCTATCAGAAATTGTTGAACTGCTCTTCAAACAGGAAGCAAGGACCTTGAAGGCAAATTGAAGCAAAATTTCAGGAGAAAGAAAGACAATATTGGAGAAGATGATTTCGAAAAGCTTTTATATTGATTGTCAAACGTGTGTTGATAGTTCCAACGAAAAAGTTAACGTAATGATGGAAAAATAAAGGCGACCGCAAATTTTGACAAAATTTACAATATTTTCGCACGCATGAAATACCTTAGAATACGTGTGTACGTGTTCCACTTAACACACCGTATCAAATATCTCAGAAGACGTGTGCACTCCCTTTTTTCGGGAATAACAGTCTCAGAATATGTCACACGTGTTCCACTTAACACACCGCTAAGTAATGCATGTACCATCAATTTTAAGAAAAGTCCCCCAATAAAGGGAAACAACGGCAAAATTTGTTTCATATTTTTATGGTCATGGATCACATTTTTGTGGTCATGCAACAAGGTCTTCGAGTTAGTGGTTGTGAAGAACGTATTCGCGTTTCATCAGAGTTATTCACAAAATTGGTTTTAAATAGACTTTTTCTAGCAAAGTGCCAGACAAGGTATGGTTTTCTGCACTTTTTCCTAATGTTTTATAACATTATGAGCCTATGAGCACTATAAACCGACTTTTCCCCTAGTGTGAGCCTATGAGCACTATAAAGAATTATTTTTCCCTAATGTTTTATAACATTGCTTCTATGGCTTTAATGGTGTAGAGATTGTAGGTAATTGTTATGGCATTCCTTAGGTTAATGTTTTGTTTTTCTTAGTTTTGTTGATTGTTTTGCTATTTATGTGTTGTCTGGTGAAACGCGAAAATAACATGTTGCAAGGAGGTCTCTCTTTTGAAACTCACGTTTCACTGGACACATCGGACAAGAAGTAACATGTCTTTTTCTGGCAAATGGCTAGGGCTAAAGCAACAGCAAGGAAGGAGAAGATTGATCCTAGGGATTTAACATCAAAGATTCATGAATCTTCAAAGCCTCATAAGCTCTCTAGAAAGTCAAAGCCAAAGAGAAAGTTTTCTCAAAATGTCAGGTGCCTAAGGGAGATTAGGAAGGCAATAAAGGCTCTTAACAATGCAATTCTAAAGCTGTCTTTTCAAAGGCTTGTTAGGGAGATTTGTGACAAATATAGTTTGGATAGTTTTAGATGGACAAGAAGAGCCCTTAATTGTATACAAGAAGCCACAGTGGATTTTTTAGTTGAGTTTTTTCAAGATGCCTATATTTATGCTGCTCATGCTCATAGGCTCACACTCATGGACAAGGACATGGTAATTCTTAAGAGGCTAAGATATAGATTTTCAAAGGTCCTTGAGCCAGTTCCCCTCACTGATGATAAGACATTTAATATCCTTAATGTGCCCCCAGCTAGGAGAAAGAAAGATGATTCTGGTCCCAAGGTTGAGGATGTCACCCGTGAGAGGGATAAAGGCAACATGAAAAAGAGGAGAAAGCTAAAGAGGAACATGCAGATAAATGGAGAGAGTATAGGAGGCAAAGGGCTGAAGGAAGGGAAGCAGAGAAACTAGAGCCCTTTGAAAATGAGCTAGCCACCCTTCTTGAAGCAGCTAATCCAAAAGGATTCAATGTGTTTTGTTTCTTACCTGGTGACTTAGGCAAAAGAACTGAGATTATCTCCTTTAATGTTGCATGTGTTCAGATTCTTGAGGATAAAAGAAGAGAAATAAATGACAATATTATTCTTGTTAGCCTAAGGTATATCCACCCATAATTACTTCTACTTTTTCATATTTTTTTAACAATAAGATTTTTCTTATTTGTACTCACTATTTCTATGCCTTTTCTAGGTGTGTAATGCATGAGTTTCCTTTGAATATGCAACAAAAAATTGAGGTTCTTGATCCATCTATCTCATTCTTTATGAGGAACGAGCTTGATACAAGTTTTGTTGAGCAGTGGTTCAATCTGATTGACTTCGATACTTTGGAGCTCCTTATAATTCCATATAATGAAAAGTAAGTGATTCAATATTCTATTAGAGTTTTTGAGATTTTATCCTACTAATTTATTGAGATATGATTGCTTTCAGTTCTCATTGGAGCTTGATTGCAATAGACTGTGTGGATAAGAAATGTTTTTTTATCAACTCTATGAAAGGAACCATGGAAATTCTAAATTGTAAGTTATATTATCCAAGGGCTCCTTGATATTTCAATTCTTTTTTTTGTAAGTACTCTAAATTTCAATATATTTTATATAGAGAGGTGCAAAAAGATTAATTGAAGAGCTAGAGAAAAGGCCCCCTATGCCATCTGATTTGCTTGCAACAATGCAATATAGACAAGTTGCGGTAAGTTATTGATTAAAATAATTGAAACATAAGTTTATTCTATGAACTACCATCTGTAAATTTCATAGTTTTACTTTGTGTTGGTGGTTGCAGTGTCCTCATTGTTGAGATATCGAGCTCCACTCGTGATACGCCAGGGTGACCGTTGTGTATTTATGTCACCGACTTCTCAGTTGCAAACGCGGTTGGTACACTGCCCATGAATAATAGCTAGATGACAGCTATCCTTATCTACTCTAGTTCGTGGCTCAGTTAGTATGCCGTCTTAGTTAGTTGAGTTTGGTTTGAGACCCATATATAGGGTTCTTCTATTTCTTTGTATAAGAGCTCTTTTGGCTTACACAACTAAGAAGAGGAAAACTGTTTTCAGCCTCCACCTCTGTGTGTATTCCCCCATTGTGCAAGCAAGAAAGCTACAAGTGAGACTCCTTCCTTCTCTCCCACAATCTTGACATGGTATCAGAGCCTTGTTCATGGTAAGGAGCTCAAGAAAGCAAGCCAAGCTCGCGGTGTTCTGGTAAGAGGAGCAGTGTTGCTTTCATTTTCTGTTTTGGGAGCAGATCTCTGCAGGTAGCACAGCCAGAAACTACAGGAGTGCATTTTCTCAGGTTGAGACGCCCTTTGCGGTGAAGCAAGAGGGCAGTATATGCTGCGAGATAAGGGCTTTAGCCCTTGGCGACCTTGTTTTTTTAATTTGAGGCCATTTCGAGGCCTGTTTTGGAGGCAGAAGTTTTCTGCACGCACTCAGGAAAAGGCCCAGTTTTATGCTGTGCAGCCATTGTTCTACAGGTCGGTGAAAAGTTACTGTAGAAATTGCATCGTATGCTTGTGCGCAGAGACATTGGGAGTTACAGAATCATCCCTGTTGCCTGTTGATGCAAAATCGTCACTAGGAAGTGACTGTGTGGTCAAATACCACTTTCGCCAGTTTTGTAGATTTTCCCTTGTGAGGGTGAAGCTGTGTTTTTTGCAGTGACAGAATTTTTTGCAGTGTTCTGTAATGGCATCTGATTCTCTTTCACAGATTGTCACTGAAAAGCTTGACAAGAACAACTTCCAAGCATGGAAGTTTAGAATGACGAATTTCCTTATGGGAAAAGGATATTGGGAATTTGTTGCAGGAAATGAAGAAGAACTAGTTCTTCTTGATGTTCCAATCAACAGCAAATGCAGGCATTTAAAGCATGGCATGAGAGAGCCAGGAAAGTTATGTACTAACTGTCTATCAGCATTTCAGACTCTATGATTGTGCATATTCAAGATGCAAGTACGCCAAAGGAGGCATGGGATACTTTGTCAAAAATGTATAGCACAAATACGCAAGCCAGGAAAATGCAGCTCAAGCAAGAGTTGCATAATGTGCAAAGAGAAAATATGAGCATCAATGACTACCACATGAAGGTGAAGAAGATTGCAGATGCACTTGCTTCCATTAGGTCGCCAGTGGAAGATAATGATTTAGTTTCTGTGACCTTGAATGGTCTAGGAAAGGATTATGCACAGTTCCGAACGTCCATTTCCGTCCGTGAAAGATTTCCTGATTTTGAGGAGTTGATTGCTCTTCTAATTTCTGAGGAGCAGAGAAATGGTGGTGCATCTTCTTCAGGAGGAACTTCAAAAGAAGCTGTCTTCTACTCAAACGCTGGAAGAGGTAGAGGCAGAGGTAGAGGAGGCCGATTTGGAGGCCGTGGTAGAAATCAGAATATGCAGCAAACTCAAGAAAACCAGTCCTATGGAGGAGGACGTGGTAACTCTAGAGGCAGGGGGAGCCAAAGAGGTCGTGGTGGATGGTAAAGAGGCCAAAATGCAAACAGTAATGTTGAATGCTACTACTGTGGTAAAATGGGCAATATGACTAAAGACTACTATAAAAAGCAGAATGACATCATGAATGGAAAACTGCAACAAGGGAATTATGCATCTTCTAGTAGACAGGGTGATGACAGAAATGAGCACTTGTTTATGGTGCAGCACATGAACAATTCTGTGACAAGTGCAGAAGAAAGCAATGATGTATGGTATGTTGACTCAGGTGCATCAAACCACATGGCAGGTCATGCAGAATGGATGGAGGATGCAAGGAAAATGGAAAAACCAGGATTTGTGGAGACTGGTGATGATACTGCACATCCTATTGTGCAGATTGGAAAAATTCCTTTGTCTATACACGATGGGAAAAATAAATACCTGTCCGATGTATTTCATGTCCCGAATATGACCAAGAATCTGGTTTCTGTTGGTCAAATGGTTGAGCAGGGCTTGCAAGTCAGATTTAATTCTCATGGAAGCTTTGTTGAGGATATGAAAAATAAAGGTCGCTTGATAGCAAAAGGAAAGAAAAAGGGCAGAATGTTTACGTTGGATGTAGACATGCCTGAATTGAGTGCAGCAATGTTTGCACATGGGACCAGTGTAGTTGCAGATATTGATATCTGGCATAAACGCATTGGTCATGTTAATGTACAACGACTTAAAATCAATGCAGGCCCAAAATATTGTTGCAGGATTGCCCAAATTCAAGGTTGCAGAAATGCATAAGGTATGTGAAGCCTGTGTTTGGAAAACAGGCAAGGAAACCATTTCCTAGATATGTTTAAGAGAGTGAGAAGCCATTGGAATTAATCCACTCTGATGTGTGGACTACTAAAGCTGCATCTCTTGGAGGCTGTCATTATTTTGTCACTTTTATTGATGACTATAGCAGAAAAGTTTGGGTGTATTTTATGAAAAAGAAAAGTGAAGTTTTTGGGCATTTCAAAACTCTTAAAGCTATGGCTGAAAAAGAAACAGGTCTGCAAATAAAATGCCTAAGGTCAGATGGACGGGGAGAGTACCTCTCAAATGAGTTTGCAAGGTTCCTGTAGGAGCATGGCATAAAGCAGCAATATTCATGCAGTCATACCCCACAACAAAATGGAATTGCAGAAAGGAAAAACAGGCATATTGGAGAGGTATCTCGTGCCATGCTCAATGAAAAAGACCTGCCAGTATTGGGCTGAAGCAGTTGCTATAGTAGTCTACATAATGAACATGACTCCCACTATATCAATACATGGGATGACTCCAGAGGAGAGGTATACTGGTAGGAAACCATATATTTCTCATTTGAAAATTTTTGGTTGCATTGCCTATGTACATGTGCCAGATGAGTTGAGATCCAAGTTGGATCCAAAAGCTGAGAAGTGCTTCTTTATTGGTTACTCTCTGCAGCAAAAAGGGTATAGATGCTATAACCCTTCTACTCGTAAGTTTACAGTGAGCAGAGATGTTGTTTTTGATGAGATGAGTAGCTGGTATAAACCAATAAATGTGATTGATGATGTAGATGCACAAAATGGTAATGCTGCACAGAATTCACATCAGCAGTCACAAAATATTAGTGGACCTGGAGCGTCCTCTAGCAGTGGTTCACATTCTTCGCCATGGACAGGCAGATTGAGATCAGAAGAATCTTTTCAAAGCAATGCAGATGGTGGTATGCAGGTATCACGAAAAGGAAAAGAGAAGGTTGATCAGCCCATGTTTGATGTGAATGCAGGTCACTCTTATGTGGATGGTGAATCCAGTGGCTCAGAACAGAGCATTGATGATGAGTTGGGTATTCCTTCTATTGTTACACTTGGAGTAAGGAAGACCAGGGATGTTTTGAGAGCAGCTGGGAGTGAACCTACTTTGCGCAGGTCTACGAGAGCTAGGTATCCTATGGATAGGCTGAAATATGATGGATTTACAGCCATTCACTATGCATATATGGTCAAAGTGATACAGGAACCAAAACCCACTTCTTTTGAGCAAGCCATGGGAAAAGAAAAATGGGAGAAAGCCATGGATGAAGAAATGGATGCCTTGGAAGCAAATGCTACATGGGAATTGGTACCTTTGCCTAAAGGTAAAAATGCAATTGGTTGTAAGTGGTTTTATAAGGTGAAGCACAATGCAGATGGTTCTGTGAACAGATACAAGGCAAGATTAGTAGTCAAGGGGTATGCACAAACATATGGCATTGACTATGAAGAAACATTCAGTCCGGTTGCAAGGATGGCAACCGTAAGAGCAGTCATTGCTATGGCTACATCAAAGGGATGGTCTTTACATCAGATGGATGTAAAGAATGCCTTCTTGCATGGTGATTTGCAAGAAGAGGTCTATATGGAGCAGCCACCAGGTTATGTGCATGCTGTTCATCCTGAGTTTGTTTGCAGGTTGAAGAAAGCCTTGTATGGCTTGAAGCAAGCACCTAGAGCATGGTCTGACAAGATAGGACAGTATCTTGTCACTATTGGCTTTCAGATTTCCAAGGCAGATTTCTCACTTTATGTGAGAAAAACAGAGAAAGGTATTATGCTACTTGTCATTTATGTTGATGATTTGATTATGACAGGTGACAGTGATGAAGATATCTTTCATGTGAAAATGCTATTGAAGCAGAAGTTTGAGATGAAGGATTTGGGAGAGCTGCGTTATTTCTTGGGCATTGAGGTGATTAGATCACCAAGTGGGATACAGCTCTTGCAAAGGCAGTATGGATTGGACATGCTGTCCAAAAATGGGATGACAGGCTATAAGCCTATTTCACTTTCTTTGGAGCAGAATGTTAAGCTGAGCACAGATGCATGTGAGCTTCTAGAAGACCCTACTATGTATAGATGTATAGTAGGAAGCTTGATTTATATGACTATTACCAGGCCAGATTTGAGCTATGTTGTTGGATTGGTAAGTCAGTTTATGCAGGCTCCAAGGAATCCACATTTGGATGCGGCTAGACGCATACTCAGGTATGTGAAGTCCACATTGCAGTATGGAATATTTTATGTGACTGGGGTTCAGATACAGCTGTATGGATACATTGATGCTGATTGGGCTGGTAGTATTTCTGATAGACAATCTACCAGTGGATATGTGTTCTCTTTTGGGAGTGCTGCAGTCACTTGGAGCAGCAAGAAACAGCCTACAGTTGCCTTGTCGAGCACAGAGGCTGAGTACAGGGGTGCAGCAATGGCTGCATGTGACGTAGCTTGGTTGCATAAGCTACTTTATGATATGCATCAGTCTACAGATGGGCTAGTTGTCATTTATTGTGACAACATGAGTAGTATACACTTGGCAAATAACCCAGTCTATCATGCTAGAACAAAGCACATTGAGGTGCATTATCACTATGTGCGAGAGAGGGTTTTACTAGGTCTTATTGATCTAGTTTATGTCAGCACAGAGGATCAGGTAGCTGACATATTTACGAAGGCATTGGGCGCAGAGAAGCTGCGCAAGTTCAAAGACCTGCTTGGTGTGCAGGAATTGGGATTGAGCTCAAGGGGGAGTGCTGAGATATCGACCTCCACTCGTGATACGCCAAGGTGACCGTTGTGTATTTATGTCACCGACTTGTCAGTTGCAGACGCGGTTGGTACACCGCCCATGAATAATAGCTAGATGACAGTTATCCTTATCTACTCTAGTTCGTGGCTCAGTTAGTATGCCGTCTTAGTTAGTTGAGTTTGGTTTGAGACCCATATATAAGGTTCTTCTATTTCTTTGTATAAGAGCTCTTTTGGCTTACACAACTAAGAAGAGGAAAACTGTTTTCAGCCTCCACCTCTGTGTGTATTCCCCCATTGTGCAAGCAAGAAAGCTACAAGTGAGACTCCTTCCTTCTCTCCCACAATCTTGACACTCATCAGGATGATAGCCATTCTTGTGGGCTGGAGGGTGATTGCAAATGCTAGAAGAATGGTTAACTTTGTTTATCTTAATGATGATAAACATGTAAAGGTAATATGAAAGATGCTAAACTTTAAGATAGATATTCATTGCAAATAGTCCATTGATGATAAAAATATAGTCTATTGTAAGAACAATAATGAACTAAAACTCTTTTTCCTATAAATGTGTGACAATTTTTGAAGGATTGCTATGCATCTGAGCATGTTTGGTACGTCAAAGCAAAGCTCTTGAAGTATATAATGATCAATTGTATACAACCAACAACAGAGATTGGTGGGGATTTACACAATGAAGGAGATGCAGTGCCTATAACCACGGAAGGTGAAGCCACAGCTTCAACACCTTTACCCATGCCTTCTATACCCAAGGCATCAAAGAAAGGCAAAAGGACTCCTAGAAAGGATAGTTCTCGAAAAAAGAAATAGCTTTGCCATATCGCCTTGTAAGCCTTCATATATAGAAATTTTCCCTTCAACCCTTGTATATCTCATAGAGATGGCAGATAGGCATCTCCTACAAAATTTGTACATATATTTTATATTGACAATAAATATATCTTTTCTTGAATGTCCTTGCAGTGTATATTCTTTTCTCTCCTTTTTGATATCTGCAAAAAATAAATTACAAATGTTTGTTAGTTAGGAAGTGAGATCTTGATATACATCTAAGTGGATATAATATGATGTGAAAACTTACTCGTTTCTTATCAAGTTGGAATACAAAGGAGCATGGTAGTTCAATGTCTTCATTTTGTAAATCCATCCTCACTTGATGTAGCATACATGATTTTTTTATCTTTAAGATTGCAATAATATCCTCGTTGAACCAAATATCAAGATCCACTATAGGATCTTTGCTGAAATCATCAAGATTCTGGTCTAAAGCAACTAGACTACTACCAACAAAATGCCATCGACTATAGTAAAAGCTAAGGATAAAATTTTGAGTAGAAATCATATATTTACAAGCTATAGAGTCTTGATCTATCTTACATATAATTTTTCCTTCTGTCCTTGTATCCCATCCTTCATCAACAAATTGTATGACATGATCATATGTTAGTATCTTCACTGAAAGCATGGTTTTTGTTATTCTTATCTCCATATTAGAGAAGAAATCAATAAATATATTAATAGGTATAAACAAAGTAACTTTGCTTAGCCTACTTGAGATATTAGATTTTAATGCTTTTTGGATCTCAGAAAATATCTTACATCTATAGCCCTCACTAGTAGCTGGACTTGGCAAAGGCCACTCAAAGCTTGAAAAATCTGGCAAAGGAAGGAGGTTCATTGATCCCCATTGGCAAGGCAGCATAGGAATAACATAAGAATGGTCATAAAAGAATATTCCATTCTCTGCAAGCTCTGTCTTCTTTCTGCCTCTATACATTTCTTCTCCAATTGAACCATGTAGACTCCACTGGTTGCCATTCCTTAAGATTAGAGGGATAGACATCTACAAGACAAACAAGTATTATAATGGAAAAACCTAAACCATGTTTAAGAAATGAAAAACTTTAAGAATAAAATTCTTACAATTTGGTCTATGCATTGGAAGCTTTGAAGATCCAGGTTCTAAACATAGCTCTCTATGCATGAACACATGTTGCACTAGTACCTCTTTGATGCTATTCTTATTTGCTTCAAGCTTAAAATCTCAGATTCTGCCCTTCCAAGCAGAGATAAATGAGCTCTCTTGTCTCTGCCTTTTTCCACGTTTTGCTTATTGCATGGTTATCCAACTACCTTTGCTAATGATAGTAGGAATCCATCTTCCATCAGTTTGGAATGAGTTAAACACTGATATGGATGTGATTTGGGAGCTTGGACGCCTTGTTGAAGGTCGAATTTCTGTATCCATGGTAGGAGAGAGAGAGAGAGAGAGAGAGAGAGAGAGAGAGAGAGAGAGAGAGAGAGAGAGAGAGAGAGAGAGAGAGAGAGAGAGAGAGAGGACGAGGCTACCATAACAGAGGGAAAAACAATAGAGGAATAAAAGAAAGGAGGGAAAAAACTGAGTGCCATGCTTTTCACTAATTTGAATTTAGATTACATCAGTCATTATCATTAATCTAGATATATCATTGAATAAAAGTAGCCGAGACTCTATGCCATTAATGCAAAAGATGTCATAATCACGAATATAAGAGACTAAAATTAGATAATAAAAATACAAATTTGTAATATTATTATATTTATATGTTTTTGTAAAATGATTTTTTATTTGTTTAAAAAATAGAAGTTCCGTTTACGGAGGCTTTGCTCCTATTGGTCTAGAGTACTCTCTCTCCACATCCTAAAAGGCATTTTTGAGACCTCAAAACTTTCCTAATGTATGAGCTGTTATATTTCATTAGGCCAAGAGGTCCATGTGTGTGTTTGGTGTAGGTACATTTAATGGTTTTCTATTTAAGTGATTGCATCATACAAGTTTGACAAAGTGTCTGGAGGGAGCCTTTGCTATGTAAGAGCTTCTTGTGGCCATTCTAGGTGGTGTCATCACCCTTTTGAGTTTTTTCCTTAAGCTAATAATGTTATATGTGTATGGGGGGGTTTATTTTCTTTTCAAGAACTAGAAATCTAGGCATGAAGTCCTAGGGTTTGGTTAAGTGTATCTAAGGGAGATTTGAGTAGAGCTCTACCTCGTGTAATGACATTGTTAGACATGAAAGAACTATTTTAGAAGGCACTCCTAATTACCTTGTTTTGCTAGCTTGCTAGGTAGTTGTTCTAGGGAGTCCCTATTAGGGTGAGGTAGTTAGAGAAGCCTTCAAAAATAGAAAAGAAGAGAAAGTTCTGACTGTATCTACATATAAAATTATAGAGGCGTGTAAAAAGGGGTTCTAACCCCTTAAAAAGAAAAAGAAAGAAAAATCCAAAAAGCAGTTGATTATCGCACCTTGCGGAGGCCTAGTAGGTTCCCGGGGACAAGTTAAGAACCGAGGGCCAATGCCTTGTCTTCCTAGGGTTAGTAGCTAGCCAAAATAAAAACATAACGAAGGTTGAAGCAAAAATAAAAGTGACCGAAAAAGAAAAGGATTATGTGTCGCCTTGCGAGAGCTTGGTAGGTTCTTGGGTACTGAGTCAGGACTTGAGGCCAATGCCCTATTCTCCTTGGGTCACTCTATGCTTAGCTCCCTCCTTTTTACATGCTCAAATATGGAATTCTTAAAAGCAAAGTGTGTTCAATGAAA